>NW_009697247.1:0-38761 GCF_000703405.1 Apaloderma vittatum | reverse complement strand
CTAATCTAAATCTATTCTACTTCAACTTAAAACCATTTCCCCTTGCTCTATCAGTGGATAATCTTGTAAAAAGTCCCTTCTTAGCCTTCCTGTATGTTCCCTTCAGGTATTGGAAGGCAGCTATTAGGTCCTCCCAAAGTCTTCTCTTTTCCAGACTGAACAGTCTCAGCTCCCACAGCCTGTCCTCGTAGCAGAGGTGCTCCAGCCCCTGGATCATCCTTGTGGCCCTCCTCTGAACATGCTCCAACAGATCCACGTCCCTCTTATGGGGGGGACACCAGAACTGGATGCAGTATTCAAGGTGGGGTCTCACAAGAGCAGAGTAAAGGAGGAGAATCACCTCTCTTGACCTGCTGACCATGCTTCTCTTGATACATCCCAGGATGCGGTTGGCCTTCTGGGCTGCATGAGCGCACTGCCGGCTCATGTTGAGCTTCTTGTCTTTCTTGTAGTAGGGGCTCCAGAACTGAACGCAGTACTCCAGGTGGGGTCTCATGAGAGTGGAGTAGAGGGGGAGAATCACCTCCCTCGAACTGCTGGCCACACATCTCTTGGTGCAGCCCAGCACACGACTGGCTTTCTGGGCTGCAAGTGCACACTGACGGCTCCTGTTGAGCTTCTCATCTACCAGTACCCCCAAGTCCTGTTCTTCATGGCTGCTCTCAAGCCAGTTACTGCCCAGACTATATCGTTCCTGAGACTGCCCCAGTCCAGAGTGAGGACCTTGCACTTGGTCTTGTTGAACTTCATGAGGTTGGCTTGGGTCCACCTCTCCAGCTTGTTGAAGTCCCTCTGGATGGCATCCCTCCCCTCCAGCACGTCAGCCGCCCCACAGAGCTTGGTGTCATCAGCAAACTTGCCAAGGGTGCACTCAATCCCACTGTCCACGTCACTGACGAAGATGTTAAACAAGACTGGTCCCAGTACTGGGAAACAGGCAATCTGAACATAGCACTACATGCCAGCTCCAGTTACAATAAAATAACCAGATTTTATATGATAATACACAGTTAAGGATTTTTAATACTCTACTAAATTAGAATAATTAATAGAATCTAGGGATGAAAAAATGCTGCAGAAAGGATTAGTGATGTCAAAAGAAAACCCTATCAGTAACAGTATTATAGATAGAGCAAATTATGTCTGTTTACTATTATCTCTGTTCAAGGTTAGACAGTAGCAGAGAAAGAACTACTCTGCTTTTGCATGGTAGTTTCATATGCGTGTTACCTGACACATAACAAAAAATTTTCTGTGTTGTAATGACTGGCTGTTTCCACCTAGTTTTAATACTTCAGGATAAATGTTGACCGTTAATCTCAATGACTTTAGCAGTAGTGTTTCCAGTCGTATTGAAACGGAACGTTGAGGGTTACTGCTGGGCTGACCACTGAATGCTGGCAGATGCTTCCTAAGCCCTCTCCCTCCCCAAATGGGAAGGGAGAGGGAATAAAGCAGAGAGACTTACAGATTAGAAAACTAAAACAGCTTTAATAAAACAATAATAATACTAGTAAAGTAGTAACAAGAATAATTAACTATATGCAAATACATACAAAACTTTTATTGATCCCCACTGACACTGCTGAGCAAGCAGGCACTGGGGAAGCCCCAGGTTCAGCACTGAGGGAAGCTCAATTCAAGAACTCAGGATCAGGATTGAAGGCAGAAGATCGGACAGAGTCACCCTTGGATGCTGGCCGTTGAAGAAGAGGGCTCAACCTCTGTGGTCCCTCAGCTTTATACTGGATATGATGTATATGGAATATAATGCTCTTGCTGGTCATCCATCCTTCTGTTCCTCATCAGAGGCACAACCTTTTTACTTCCCTGTGACCCCTTTTACTTCCCTGGCACCCCAAGAGTGGCACACAAGATCTAGCAGTGGTCACTACAAGAACGAGTGCAAGCAAGAGCCTTTCTGTATACCAGTCCCTGGCAGTAACTATAAACATCAGGTGTTATTGCTTCTAATAGCAGACACTCCATGTTTTTAACTTCAGAAATGCAGTCTCTCAGAGAAGACTGAGCTGAAAAGTAGAATCTCTGAACAGAATTGGTTCTTTTTAGCTCAAACCAGCATATGGTGAAACTGCAAACCACAAATAAATGTTTGCATCTTGTTTGCAATTACTGTACATTAGGAGCATCTCAGCCAGCCTCATTTAGCTCAAGAAAGTAGTAAATGAGTGTTTGCAATCCTCATTTCAGTCAGTGGGCCTCTGTTAAAGTAGTAAGGGCTTCTTCAAGACTTGCAGATCAAGACAAATTACATGCCCGTATTGGCATAGAGGTCAGTGATATAACCAACCTATTGTGGAATATCTACTGAGAGGTTGTATTTGCAAGAAGTTAGTTCAGCCTAAGGCAAGTTTGTTTATCTCAGAGCTTCTGAGGTTTTCTGTCACAACTACAGTAATCCATTGTATT
The DNA here is from genome assembly GCF_000703405.1 of Apaloderma vittatum. Lineage (NCBI taxonomy): Eukaryota > Metazoa > Chordata > Aves > Trogoniformes > Trogonidae > Apaloderma > Apaloderma vittatum. The sequence continues at coordinate 36,331 of NW_009697247.1, read as the reverse complement.
GAGAGTCTAATCGCATTTATGTCTAACTTTGTTATACCTACCTTGAAGGCACTGTGCTGTCAACTCTCAGCCTAAACTAAGTTCCTCCAGTAGTTTATTTGGGATGTGAGGCACCAGGCTGTTAGATGTCCAAGTGAGGGAACCAGAGACCACAAAGCAATGAGACAATAGAAAAACATCATAATAGCATATAATGGATTCGATTATGGTCAGAAAAGCTGAGCTATGTATTTGTAGCTACCACATAAGCTGATGATTAGCTTCTATATTAGCTTCTATAGGCCTGGAAATCTTGCAGCAAGGCCCTAATAGTCTCTTCCAGTACTTATTTACCAATTAAATTAAGCCTATCATTAATCAGGTGGGAAGACTTATGAATGATCAGTTGATTAAGCTATCAAAATGTGGTCTTGAATTTTCAATTATCTTAGTTTCTTCTCAGAATCACAATTTATTAAAAGGGAGAAAAAATGAACAATTATTCAGCATCTGAAGCAAGGTGAATAGATGTGAATGTGCATTTCTTTATATAGGGGGCTGATTAGCTCAGTCAGTTGAGTGTGGCGCTAACAACGCTAAGGTCGTGGGTTCGATTCCCATTCGGTTCCCATGTGTTGCCTGATCTAGTCGACAAGTGGCCTCCCTGGCAGCAGGGAGGCTGGATTAAAATGATCTCTAAGGTCCCTTCCAGCTGAGGCTATTCTATGATATGATATAGGTAGATACACTGCCAAGCTTTTCTCAGCATAACGTTGAAGTGTTCTTTGTAAATACCTCCGTGCATTGGGGCTTCTGAATACCTAACTAAATGTCTTCATATCAGTACAGTTCATTCAGCAAACATCAAATTCAAGACAATGGTACGTTTAGGAGCCTAATTACCTTTGTTTCTAAGCTACCTGTATAAAGTGCTTTGTCTCTTAACTTTTGTCATTTACCCTGTCTCCTTTTTTCCACTCTGAAATTCATTCCACAGTAATTTGTTGTTAAAGCCAGATACCTCAGTGACTGTTTGAAGTGTTTTTAAGTAAAGAAATAATTTCTAACTAAATCATCAGCATTCTGTACCTTCCCAATGAAGAAAAATAAGATAAACTCTAATCCTAAATTGTCTTTAGTGAATATAGAAATAATTCAAAATAAAGAACATTCAGTCTGAGATTTATGATGAGCCAAAGTTCATTAGCAGGGGAAGTAAGTTTTCAGAAGGTTCATGAATCTCTTTCCTGAGGGGGACAGAGGGCCCAATATGTGGTCCAGACCCACTTCACAGGGAAATCTGCTGCCTCCCTGGGGCATGGGTACTTTCCATCCTATTTAACCCTTCTGATTATTACCCCCTTTTGGTACTTCAGGTGGGTAGTGATGAAGTGGCTACAAGAAGTCCAGAATCAATTAAGAGAGTTCTTAGGGCCTTGGGGCAGCTACTTAAGGGATCACAAGCTGTGCTCTCCTCTATCCCTCCTGTGGCAGCCGTGAACAAGAGAATTAACAGAAAGAGCCGTCAGATCAATTCATGGCTGAGGAACTGGTGTTATCAACAGGGCTGCTAAACAAGACATCTGGCCTGATGGCAACAAATGGGATGCACCTGTCCCAGATGTGGAAAAGGAACTTGGGGCAGGAGTTGTCAGGGCTCACTGATAGAGCTTTAAACTAGATATGAAGGGGAAAGAGGATATAACTGAGCCTGTTAGGAATAAGCCCAAAGGAAGTGTCCCAAGTCAGGGCTTGTAGCACGGAATGCTAGCAAGGACTCTCACTCTGCCATCTCAGTGGAGACAGGGGATAGACGTATAATGTGAAATGAGGAGACCAAGGGTTGGTTTTGATGGTTTAGAAATCATGGACACATCTGAGAAGGGTCTGATGGCAAATGGGGCCCATGCTCACAAAAAAGTGTTGGGATCAGTAGCTCATCTGAAGTGCATCCTACTTTGGCAGGGGAGTTGGACTAGATGATCTTTTTAGGTCCCTTTCAACCCCTAACATTCTGTGTTTCTGTGGTTCTGTGCATGAACAACAAACAGAGGGAGCTTGAAGCCACGATGCACCAGGAAAACTATGGCATATTGGCTATCACAGAAATATGCTGGGATGCCTCACATAACTGGAGTGTCACAATCAGTGACTTCAAGCTCTTCAGGAGGGACAGACAGGGAAGGAGAGGTGGTGGGGTGACCCTGTATGTTAGGAACTGTTATGAATGCTCAGTACTTCAGTTCTGAGTGACATGGTGACACCCGCAACCCCATAGTGACAATGGGTTTGACAGTGTCTGGATTAGGTTAAGAAACAAGGCCAATAAAGCTGATATTGCTGTTGAGTCTGCTATAGACCTCTCAACCAGAGCAGTGAGGAGGATGAAGCATTCTACAAGCACTTGGGAGAAATCTCATGGTCACTTGCTGTTATTCTCACAGTAGACTTTCTTCCCAGGTATCTGCTGGAAATACAACACAGCAGAGAGGGAACAATCCAGAAGGTTCCTGGAATGTGTGGAGGATAAGTTCCTTACACAGCTGGTTAGAGAACCAACCAGGGAAGGTGTCCTGCTGGACCTCCTGTTTGTGAACAGAGAAGGTCTTGTGGAGGATGTGTCGGTTGGAGGTCGCCCAGGGAACAGTGACCATGAAATGATTAAGTTCTCTATTTTTAGATATGTAAGAAGAAAGGACAGCAAAACTGCCACTTTGGACTTCTGAAGGTCAGACTTTGACTCGTTTAGGAGGCTATTTGATAGAATGCCTTAGGAGTCAGTTTTGAAGGGTACAGGAGTCCAGGAAGACTGGACACTTTTTAAGAAGGAAGTCTTAAAGGCACAGGAGCAGGCCATTCCCACATGCCATAAGACAAACCAGCAGCGAAGAAAACCAGCCTGGCTGAATAGGGAGATCTGGCTGAAAATCAGGATGAAAAAGGAGAGTTTATGGCCTCTGGAAGAGAGGGCAGGCCACTCATAATGAGTACGAGAATATTGTTAGGTGATGCAGGGAGATAATTAGAAGGTCCAAAGCCTATCTAGAAATTAATCTGTCTTCTGAGGTAAAGGACAGCAAGAGAAGCTTCTATAAATACATTAACAACAAGAGAAAGATCAGGGAGAGCTTCCATCCCCTACTAGATCCAGGAGGAAATATGGTAACTAAAGACGAGGATAAGGTTGAGGTGCTAAATGTCTTCTTTGCCTCAGTCTTTAGTAAAAGAGACATTTTTACTGAGGAAAGCCAGCCCTCCCAAACCAAGAGACTGAGGCCAGGAGCAAAATGTCCCCCCACAGTCCAGGAGGGGATGGTCAGGGACCTGCTGCTTAACATCAATGCGAAAAAATCTATGAGGGCAGGATGGAGTTCATCCTAGAGTGCTGAAACAACTGTCAGGGGTGCTCACCAAGCCACTGTCCATCATTTATCAGCAGTCCTGGCTGACTGGAGATGTCCCAGCTAATTGTAAGTCAGCCAATAAAACACCCATCTATAAGAAGGAACAGAGGGATGATCCAGGAAATTACAGGCCTGTCAATTTGACTTCAGTACCAGGGAAGCTGATGGAGCAGTTCATCCTGAGTTCCATTATGCAGCACATGCAGGACAACCAGGTGATCAGGCCCAGTCAGCATGGGTTTGTGAAGGACATGTCCTGGTTAACAAACCTGATCTCCTTCTAGGACTGGGTGATTTTCTTGCTTGACGAAGGAAAGGCTGTGGATGTCATCTACCTTGACTTTAATAAGGCATTTGACACTGTTGCCCACAGCATTCTCCTGGACAAACTGATTGCTCTTGGCTTGGATGAGCATAAGCTTTGTTGGGTAAAAAAAAAGATTAGATGGTTGAGTTCAAAGAGTTGCGGTCAACAGAGTTAAATACAGTTGGCAGCCAGTTACAAGTGGTGACCAGCAAGGCTCAATACTGGGCCCAGTCCTGTTTAATATTTTTGTCGGTGATTTGGATGAGGGGATAGAATGCACCCTCAGTAAGTTTGCAGATGACACCAAGCTGGGTGGAAGTGTCGGTCTGCTTGACGGTAGTGAGACTCTACAGAGAGATCTGGATAGGCTGGATCACTGGGCCAAGGCCAATCACATGAATTTCACTAACGCCAAATACTGGGTCCTGCACTTTGGCCACAACAACCCCCAGCAGCGCTGCAGGCTTGAGGAGGAGTGGCTAGGACAGAGGTTGGACTCTATGATCTTGAAGGTCTCTTCTAACTGAAACCGTTCTATGATTCTGTGATTCTATGATTCTATAACAAACAGAAACTACAGCTCCTAATTTACCTTTTCTGAACAGCATTACAGATTACATTGACTTAATTGTGATGCAGCACTATGTATTCATATGTTGTCTTCTGTGGCAGTACAACATAAACCTGAGATGATTTTAATTTCATTTAAAGAAATACAATGATGGAAAATAATAGTATTCCTAATTACTTTTAAGACTAATTTGGGTTTGGAAATATAAGTTCAGTATAAAAACCATTCATTTTTTAAAAGCAGCAAGTAAAGCAGAGATACACAATGCATGCATGAAGGCAAAAGAACAATCACTTTCCATTCAGTCAGCTATTCTTTGCTCAATCCACATGTGATCTTCTTTACACAAAGGTAATAAATCTTCAGTAGCAAAACCACAGCACAACATGCAGGACATTAATGTTCAGTATCTAACCTAAATGATTCTGTTCCTGATTTTATAAAGATTAAGGTATCAATATTACCAAAAGGAATCTAAATGCAGATATTGGATTGTCTTGAATAATATCTCTGATATATACTCAAACTGTGAAGACAGTAAAATCAAGGGGACTCGTATCTGGTTTTGCATATGCAAACATGCCCTTTTTTTAAGCTGTGTATAATTCAGTGAAGACAAGGTGATGTTGCACATGATAGCACTGTTATTGTGAGGTTTTTAAAGCAAGATTTCAACATATCTTCATGTCATTTTTATCACTTCACAGCAATATTTCATAGGCCTTCGTATTCAATTTTGTAAATGTAACTGACTGGAGTGAAATTGTGCAGACTGATTTGAGAGCAGAATTTAAAGAACTTTTTTTCACATTTAATTTTTTGGGGTGTGTACATGTGTCATGGATTAGGGCTAGGCTGGCCACTAAAATGCGGACAGATGCTCTCTAACCCCCTCTTCTCTCCCCTCATCCTAAAAGAGAAGGAAAAGGGAATGAGGCAGAGAGATTTACAGGTGAGAAAAGAAAACGAGAACAGCTTTAATGAAACAATACTAGAAATAACAGTGAAATGAAAAAACATAAAGAACTTTATGCAACTATATAAGTCCAATATTGAACCTGACTCCCTCTGAAAGCAATGACCACTGATGCTGAGGAGCAGGCGGCGCTCAGGAAGCCTCAGGCTCAGCAGTGGCGGGGATCTGGACATGGGAACTGTATTGATCGGATGGAGTTCTCCCTGGATGCCGGCCGTTGAAGAAAGAGGCCTGAAGTCTCGTGATCACTCAGTTTATGCTGAATATGATGTATATGGAATGGAATACTCTTGTTGGTCACCTGTCCTGTCTATCACACCCCGGAGGTGCAACCTTTTACTTCCTTGTGACCCCTCTTACTACCCGGCACCCCCAGCGTGGCACGCAAGAGCCAGCAGTGGCCTTGATCACTACAGGAATAGTATAAGCAAGAGACTTGCTGCATCTCAGTCCCAAGAAGAAACGGTAAACATCAGATGTTATCACTGCTAGTAGTAGATATTGTCTGCAAAAACATGCTGTTAATTTCAGAGAAGTGCAGCCTTTTAAAAGAGACTGAGCTGGAAAGAAAATTGCTGAACAGAATTGGTTTTGTTTAGTTCCAACCAGGACAACATTTATCTGTCTAGCCTGAAACACTGAATTGTTTTATCAGATAGTAAATGTTGTTAAGTGTCCTAGTACTTCCCTGTACTTACAGGGATGTAAAAAGATTGTGCCTCTGGTGAGGAACAGAAGGACAGATGACTATCAAGAGCATTCTATTTATATGGAATAGAATCATCATATCCAGTATAAAGCTGAGGGACCACAGAGGTTGAGCCCTCTTATTCAACAGCCAGCATCCAAGGATGACTCTGTCCGATCTTCTGCCTTCTATCCTGATCCTGAGTTCCTGAATCGGGCTTCCCTCAGTGCTGAACCTGGGGCTTCCTCAGTGCCTGCTTGCTCAGCAGTGTCAGTGGGGATCAATAAAAGTTTTGTATGTATTTGCATATAGTTAATTATTCTTGTTACTACTTTATTAGTATTATTATTGTTTTATTAAAGCTGTTTTAGTTTTCTAATCTGTAAGTCTCTCTGTTTTATTCCCTTTCCCTTCCCATCTGGGGAGGGAGAGGGCTTAGGGAGCATCTGCCAGCATTCAGTGGTCAGCCCAGCAGTAACTCTCGACACCTCACTTTTCACATTTTATGAGGATTTTTCTCCTGAAGTATCCACATGTACACATAATCCCTGGGTCAGACAGCCACATTTACAAAGGTGTCCTATGGATCGTACCAATGGCTCAGAGTGAATAATTTCTTTGCTGCTACTCACTCTTTCAGATGCAGTCTTTCTGATCCACACTTTGCAGGAGATATGTCAAAAATTTATATTAGATTGGAGTTTCAAGGCCCATTTGTCCGTACAGCCAACATCTAATCTAACAAATTAACATGTATCAGGATTAAACAATAAGGTTACTAAGAACTTGCATTTGAACTCAAAATCTGTGTCTGTGTTTACTTGGTTTAAATATTTCACAGTCTATGTGCAACTTCTTTTAGATATGACTAATAGACAGTAGAGATGCAGAATATCAATTTCATGGAGCAAGATGAAGTGAAAAGGTTTTTGACATGAGAGAAAGAAACAAGACTGCACAGAAAAGATGTTTTCTCATCATACTTTTAGATAGAGTGATGTATCAAAATATATTTTGTTTTATTCAGAGACTTTCCAAAGATCTGTGAATTTTTTTTTAATTTTAATGTGTTTGCATTCCACTTAGTTTGGTTTTTTTTTCTTTTTTTTTAAAAAAGAAGCAGGATCTTCTTCTTTTGGCTTGCAGTTCAAGCCCTGACCCACAAGATCTTGGAAGTGTGAGGAAAGGCTTCCATTGATTATAGCAGTCTTTAGATGAAACTCTTAGGCAGCTAGAGTACAATTGCTCTCTCATGCAAATAAAACACAGTTCTTGCATTTAAAGTGTGGAATCTCTGAAGATATATGCAAGTTGCTTCTTGCAAACAGGGAAAATGAATTGTATTATGAAATTCTTGGGGTATGACAAATATCCTGGGATATTTGGCAATGTATTTCCTCCCAAATGGCAACATTAACCTGTTTGGGAACCTCTTTGTTTACAAGTCTGTTATGTGATGGCTTTAAATACACCCGTGGCTTATGTTTGCTTTGGGGTGGTTTTAAATCTCTTTCTAAACCAGTATAATCAAACTCTCTTTGGAACAGATAATTTGTTAATTTGATTAAACTCAATCCTATGCCTTATCAAGATAAACTCCTACTCATTTTAAACTTGAAAAAGTACTTTTAAATGGACATTTAAGGTGTTGACATGTCAGCCAATTAATGTAAAACCAGTTAAATTAAGCCAGGACAGACAAGGCTTAATATCAAATTTGGTTTTATACCTATATAATGCTAAGTAGATATTTGTTCTAAAATTCTCTTCATATTTTTAATTCTCAATTATGTTACCTGTTGGCTCATTAAGTGAAGTTTAGAGCATGTGGTAACAACAAACATTTTATATTAACAAAACGTCATTTCTGTAAGATATCCAGAAAGGAGGTTTTGGGGTTTTTTTTGATAAGTTAAACTGTATTCAACATTTGATGAGTCTTCATGGTTGCTGGATATTTATCATCATCAAAGTATTCTTTGAAATCACCAAGGGCAGTCAGTTCTTTAAAGACTGAGGCACCACCTGTTTTGATGTTCTATATTTTTTCCCAGGGGTTTGGATCAACCCCGAAGTATTACTGATGTTTTACTGAGTCGAGTGCAGGCCAAGGACTGTTTTTGAACATGATTTCTGCCCATTCTCCTACAATGGTCTCTGATTCTTATCATCATCCTGAAAAACCTCTTCAATAATAACAACACAACATAAAAGCTATTTCTTCTCAAGGCAATTTTTATGGGCATGATGCAAACTAAGATAACCACTGATAAGAGGGTATGATTCTGTCACTATTGCTGTCATTGAAGTGGGACCTTTCTTGAAAACAAATCACTGTTAAGTACAGACCAGGGATAGAAAAAGAACTTGAAGGTGATAACTTTAAATGCAGGTTCTCCAGCTTAGTTCAAAATCACTCTTGAGAACTGTATGGAGCTTTGTGCTCACAAACTCTGCTTAGACTACCTATTTGCTGTCAAGTTGCTTACTAATGGAACTGCATTTTATTGATCTTGCTTGTGCTAAGGATCTGAAAATGATCAAAGAGAAAGGAAAACAGTGACCAAGAAAACATCTTTCTAGCCTGGAAAATAATGAGATCTCCAAGTTCAGAAAAGAAGTGGAAATACCAAAATCACTTTCAGAGGAATGTCATTTTGTCTCCTATATTCTCAATTTCATCCAGAATCACATTTCTGAGAGCTTTACAAAGCCTCACAACTTAGTCCCAAAAGTTCCGTGTCAGGCTGGAGCAGAATACATATGTTTGGCAACACAGAACTTATTCACACATGCAGTTCACCAGATTCTCATTAAGTAAATTTAAACAGTTATCTGAATTTAAAATGAGCTGCTGCGGCTTCCTCAGTTGCTTAGTGGAGAGGATGGTCACCATAGGAAACTAAGGTATAGAAGCAGAAAGCACTCAGGTTTTAAATATGCAAGTGAGGGTACAATAACTATTTTGAAACTTCTGCTGTTTTGAAGTTCTTTTCCCAACTGTTTTTAGGTCATTTGTCTATCTACTTCTAGATCCAAAGTGCAACCACAAAACCCAAGGATTTTTTATTCATACACGAATATATATATAAGAGTAAAGTAAAGTATCAGCACAAAGTAATTTTGCAGGTATTTGATTTTCTGGCTTGAACCACAAATGGCAGAAAATAATTATAATGTGCCAGCTGGAGATTATTCCCTCCCTTTGTCCACCTCAAGACAAATGAAATAAACTTCAGCATATATAAAAGGGTTTTTTTAGTTTTTGATTGTTTTTTACAACTGAAATTTCTGAGTGAAACAAGAAGTGATGTATATAGAATCATAGAATCATAGAATGGCCTGGGTTGTAAGAGGTCAACTAATTCAACCTCTCTGCCATTGGCAGAGACACCTCTCAACTAGACCAGGTTACTTAAGGCCTCATCCAACCTGGCCTTGAACACCTCCAGGGAGGGGACATCCAGAGCTTCTCTGAAAAATATATTCCAGAGTCTCTCTCATTCTGAAGAAATTTTGTCCTAAGATGCAACCTAAATCTGTTTCCTTTAATTTAAATCCATTTCCTCTTGCCCTATTAGTGGGCACTCTTGTAAAAAGTCCCTCCCCAGCCTTCATGTAGGTTCCCTTCAGGTACTGGAAGGCAGTTACAAAGTGCCCTCAGAGACTTCTTTTTTCAAGGCTGAACAATCCCAGCTCCCACAGCCTGTCCTCGTAGCAGAGGTGCTCCAGCCCCTCGATCATCCTTGTGGCCCTCCTCTGAACACGCACCAACAGATCTATGTCCCTCTTATGGTGGGGAAACCAAAACTGGATGCAGTATTTGAGGTGGGGTCTCACAAGAGCAGAGTAAAGGAGGAGAATCACCTCTCTTGACCTGCTGACCATGCTTCTCTTGATACATCCCAGGATGCGGTTGGCCTTCTGGGCTGCATGAACGCACTGCCAGCTCATGTTGAGCTTCTCGTCTATCAACACTCCTAAATCCTTCTCCTCAGGGCAACTTTCAACCCACTCTGTGCCCAGTTTGTATTTGTGCCTGGGATTGGCCCGACCTAGATGCAGGACCCTGCATTTTGACTTGTTGAAGCTCATGTAGTTTGCACTGGCCCATTTCTCAAGCCTATCAAGGTCCCTTTGGGTGGCATCCCTTCCCTCAACCAAGTCCGCCACACCACACAGTTGGATGTCATTGGCGAACTTGCTGAGGGTACACTCGATGCCATGGTCCATGTCGCTGACAAAGATGTTGAACAGCACTGGACCCAGAACAGACCCCTGAGGAAATCCACTTGTCACTGGTCTCACGTGGACATTGAGCCGTTAACCACAGCTCTTTGAGCGCAACTTTCTAGTCAATTCTTTTCCACCGAGTGGTCCATCCGTCAAATCCATGTCTCTCCATTTTAGAGATAAAGATGTTGTGTGGACCAGTGTCAAACACCTTGCACAAATCCAGGTAAATGACATCAATCACTTTTCTCATGTCAGCCAGTGTTGTACCTTTGTCACAGAAGGCCACTAAATTAGTCAGGCAGGATTTTCCCTTAGTGAAGCCATGTTGGCTCTCACCAATCACCTCATTTTTTTTCATGTGCCTTAGTATAGCTACCAGGATGATCTGTTCCATGATTTTACCTGGCACAGGGGTGAGGCTGAGTGGTCTGTAGTATCCTGGGTTTTCTTTCCTTCCCTTTTTGTTTTTAAAAAATAGGGAATTTCTCCTGTCCCAATCTATGGGGACCTCACCAGACTGCCGTGACTTCTCAAATATGATAGCTAGTGGCCTAGCAACTTCAGCTGCGAATTCTTTCAGGACCAGTGGATGTATCTCATCAGGTCCCATGGACTTGTGCACCTTCAGGCTCTTTAGGTGTTCCCGGACCTGATGTGCTCCTACCCTAGGTGGTTCTCCATTCTCCCAGCCAATGCCTTCTGTGACTTGGGTGGTGTAGCTCGAGTGGTTACCAGTTAAGACTGAAGCAAAAAGTTGACGAATACTTCAGCCTTCTTTATGTCCTCAGTAATCAGGTCACCTGTATCCCTCCAGAGAGGCCACACATTCTCCCTCATTTTTCTCTTTTCTCTCACGTATCTTTAGAATCCTCTTCTGTTATTTGTCATGTCCTTGGACAGATTTGACTCCGTCAGGGCCTTCGCCTGGTTTCTGATATCCCGAGTAACTTCCTTGTAATCATCCCAGGTTAGCAGCCCTTGATTTCACCCTTTGTGTATTCTCCTTTTGTATTTGATTTTAGCCAGGAATTCCTTGTTCATCCATATAGGCTTCCTGGCGTTTTTTGCTGATTTCCTCCTTTTCGGGATGCAGTGCCTTTGAGCTTGGAGAAGATGATCCTTGAAAGTTAACCAGCTTTCCTGGGCTCCAAATCCCTCTAGGGCTTTGTCCCATGGCACACTATCAAGGAGGTTCCTGAAAGTCAAGAGTTTCAGGCTTGCCAAGCTTCCCCTTCTTCACTGCCCTTAGAATCTTAAAATCCACCATCTCATAGTCACTGAAGTCAACTGCTCATGAGCTTAACACTGCCCTTCAGCCCCTCCTTGTCTGTGAAAACGAGGTCTAGCATGGCACTTCTCCTTGTTGGTTCCTCTGTCAGTTGGAGAAGGAAATTATCATCTATGCATTCCAGGAATCTCCTAGAATGCCAAATATTTTGATTATTTATACATTTTTTTCCGGTGTGCAATCAGCTGTAGTAGCAAAATCGATTTGAATTTGCAAAAAAATTTAAAAAACCAAGATGATAGCTAAAAATCTCTATTAACATATTTGATACCTTTGGTTTTGTGCTTCTGGAAAATAGTTTCTATACATTGGTCTCATATATAATGTAGTTGCTTTGAAGTGTCTGATCAATATAAGTGAATCATTGAAAATAAACCCACAGTCAAAATTGTGACTGATTTGACACCAGTGTTGGTTGTTTTTTATGAATTGAGCTGTCAAGGACTTTTTGAGGATCTGTTCCAAATCACATTAAGATTTTTTTGCTTTATAATACGTGTATTGTTAAATTGTATATTTTCATTCCTGTGTATTATCAGTACAACGTCCAGAAAAGGTGACTTAGGCATTACTTAGCGTGGTATTCAGCAAAGGTTCTTGCTACAGAAATCATTTGTACATGAATTGCTAGATATTTAGTTTAACAGGTTACCATCAGGTATGCTCTCTTGAATTCCATAGATACATGAATGCCACTTAAACGATAATTCTATATTTAATTATTTCAGACTGGAAATTAGCTAATGACATAACATGTGTCTGCAATATCTGATGCACCAACATCAGATATGGTGACAGAGATACAATAGCAGAGGATGCAGAGATGACAGAATTGCTGAATGCCTTCTTTGCCTTCTTTGCCTCAATCTTTACTCCTAAGACCAGTCCTCAGAAATTCCAGTCACTGGAAGTAAGGGAGTTGTGGGTTAGGGCTGGGCCGGCCTCTAACACGGACAGACGCTCTCTAACCCCCTCTTCCCCCCTCAAATGGGAAGGAAAAGGGAATGAAGCAGAGAGACTTTCGGGTTAGAGAAGAAAAAAAACTACTACAGCTTTAATGAAACAATAATAATAGAAAATAATAGTGGAATGATAAAAAGTAAAGATATAAAAAGTAAAGCTATAGATAATAGCCCGATATCAAACCCGACTCCCTCCCCCGATACCAATCACCACTGATATTGCAGAGCAGGAGGCACTGGGAAAAACCCAGGCTCGGCGGCGGCGACGGGGAGATGGATACAGGGAGCTGGATTCGGGAACTCAGGATCCGGATCAAAAGAAGGAGATCGGACAGAGTCCTTTCTGGACGCCGGCCATTGCAGGAGAGGGCAAAGAAGAAGGAAAGGAAGGAGGAAGGGGAGAAACTCTCCTGATCACTCAATTTATACTAAATATGACGTATATGGGATGGAATACTCTCGTTGGTCACCTGTCCTGTCTATTACCCTCCGGACATGCAACCTTTTACTTCCTTGTGACCCCCCTTTACTACCCGGCACCCCCAGCGTGGCACACAAGAGCCAGCCGTGGCCTTGGTCACTATAGGAATAAGTATAAGCAAGAGCCTGTCTGCATACTAGTCCCAGGCAGTAACTGTAAACATCAGGAGTTATCACTGCCAGTAGCAGGCACTGTCTACGAAAACATGCTGCTAACTTCAGAAAGTGCAGCCTTTTAGAAGAAACTAAAACTGAAAAGTAAAAAATCACTAAATAGGACTGGGTTTTAGCTCAAACCCAGGACAACTAGAGGGAGAAAGAATCCACTGGTCAGTGAGGATTGGGTTCGAGATCTCTTGGAGAAACTGAAAATGGGCAAATCCATGGGCTGAGAGAGCTGGCTGATGTTGCTGAGCCATTCTCTACTATTTTTGAAAAAATCATGGAGAATGGAAGAGGTTGCCTGAGGACTAGAAGAAAGCCAGTGTCACTCCAGTCTTCAAAAAGAGCAAGAAGGAGGACTCAGGTAACTACAAACCACTAAGCCTCACCTCCGTCCCTGGAAAGGTGGTGGAGCAGCTCATTCTGAAGGTCACCTCTAACGAAATGGAAGAAAAGAATACTAGGAGTAGCCAAAATGAAATTCCTAAGGGGAAATCCTGCTTGACTAATCTGATACCCTTCTATGAAGGCATGAACAAATGTGTAGATTAAGGGAGAGCAGTGTATGCCATATTACCCTGACTTCAGTAAGGTTTTTGATACTGCTCCCCATAACACCCTCATAGGTAAACTCAAGAAATGGGGGAAGGACGATTGAACTGTGAGGTGGATTGTGAACTGGCTCCTCAACACAGTTCAGCGGCACAGAGTCAGTTTGGAGGGGGTCGCCCTACTGGAAAGCAGCCCCATGGAGAAAGACCTTGGAGTCCTAGTGGACAGTAAGTCGTCCATGGGACAGCAATGTGCCCTTGTGGCCCGTAGGCTAGTGGAATCCCCGGGGTGTATTAAGAAAAATGTGCCTAGCAGGTCTAGGGAGATTCTCCTCCTCCTCTACTCTGCCCTGGTGAGACCACATCTGGATTATTGTGTCCAGTTTTGGGCTCTGCAATTCAAGAGAGACAGGGACCTACTGGAGAGAGTCCAATGGATAGCTAAGAGGATGATTAAGGGACTTGAACATCTCTCCTATGAAGATAGACCGAGAGAACTGGGGCAGTTTGGTCCTGAGAAGAGAAATCTGACAGGGGATCTTTTTAATATGTATAATTATCTGAGGGGTGTATGTCAAGAAGAAGGAGCCAGGTTCTTTTTCATGGTGCCCAGTAATAGGACAAGGAACAATGGGTACAACCTAGAAAATGAGAAGTTCTACCTCAACATCAGGAGAAACTTCCTTACTGTGAGGGTGACAGAGCACTGGAACAGGCTGCCCAGGGAGATTGTGGAGTCTCCTTCTCTGGAGACATTCAAAACATGCCTAGACATGTTCCTGTGTGACCTGCCCTGGGTGGTCCTGTTTTGGCAGGGGATTGGACAAGATGATCTCTGGAGGTCCCTTCCAACCCCTAACATTCCATGATTCTGTGATTCTAAAAGGGTATATTGGTCTTCACAGTCCATCACAACATATTGGGTAATATTCTTACTCATGGTCCAGAAGAAACATTTATGCAACCTTACATGCAGGACAGAGTAGGCCCAGGACCAGCTGGAGGACCATGCTGCACTACTTCCCTTGTTTGGAATTAACCCTTACATCTTTACACAATGCTTCATGGCTGTTTGAGAAAAATGAGACTTTGTTATTGGAAAATTGATAAGATCTTAATTGAGAAACAAATTTTTTATAGATAAAAGTTTTCCAATTATTTAATTATAAAAACTTACCTGTATTTATTTTGAAATATTTTTCAGTTTGATATAATTATTGGGATTGGAAGAGCTCTGGAGCAACCACTCATTCCTGAATGTCTGTGGAGATGATACCTCCATGGAATAACTTCCTCCAATTGTCATAGGAGTGGTCAGAAGTGAAAGTACAACACAACTGAACAGAAATCTTGGGTTTGAGCCAGCTTCCAAAATACCATCTGCAGGTAGTTTGGACATGGGAGCTTATGTATGGGGTGCTGTCTAAAGTTCTCTGAATATTTAAGAAGGTTATATATGCTTAACATTCACAGTAGCATCCTAGGTCATCCTAGAGTCAAATTTATTTCATTCATTATTTTTCTAGGTTTATTGCTTATGTATTATTTCCTCAAAAAGGCTATGTTTGTGAAGATTCAGCAGTGCACTGAAAGCAAGAGAGTACCAGTAATTACATGGAAAGCACATAATCAACATAATAAACTCAGGATTTTTTGCTTCTTTGGCTTGTCCAAGGTTTTATATCATCTTAGCCAAATTAAGTCAAATGAGAAAAATGCACATGCATAATTCACCTGCAACCCTGGTTTATATGGATGTAGTTCAGTTAAATAAAACCTCAATTCAACCCGTAATTCCAGATATCTATATTGACAAGCAAACTTCCAACAACAACAAAAAAGAATATAAAAAAAGTCATAATTATACGTCATTCATTAATTCTTATAGCATCAGGAAATTTTTCATTTTCTCAGTAGTTAAAGGGTCAGGAATTTCCAATTCTTCAGCAACTGGAATGAGGCTGTGACCAAAACATGCTGTTGCCTGCCCATATCTCCTCCTTGCAGATGGTACTTTAGCAGCTGAGCAAAATCTGAGGTTTGAGCTCAGTTATGTAGAAATTCACTTCTTCAGGACACTCCTGTGAAAATCAGAAGAAAAAAACCCAACAGTTCGAAGTTAATTTGGGTTATAGATCAAAATCAAGATTAATTAGCTACACCGAGCTTTGCTTTTTCTTTTCTTATTGGGTTAGATAATGCCACATGTTTGTTGAGGACATGGAAATAGAGTAGCTATCGGGTTCCAAATCACCCTTCCTAAGCTACTAGACCATATAAAATGTTATCTTGGGGTATCCTCATCTTATGAAAGCACACACTGCAAATTGTCAATTTCATTGTGCTCTTCATACACAGATGAGCTCTCTCCATCTTCCCTTTCAATTTATGCTGTTTATTATATTTCAAATATTTGTGTTGTTCTAAGTACATGCACATTAACTGAATGCCAATATACTCAGTTTTCCATCAAAAAATAATATAATATTACTGTAAAAAATATCAAAGAAAAAACTATACCACAGAATTTCCTTATGTGCACTTGCAGCCCAGAAGAGCAATTGCATTATGGGCTGCATCAAAAGAAATGTGACCAGCAGATCAAGAGAGGTGATTCTGCCCCTCTGCTCTACTCTGCTCCAGTGAGACCTCACCTGGAGTACTGTGTCCAGCTGCAGAGCCCTCAACACAGGAAGGATGTGCACTTGTTGGAACGAGTCCAGAGGAGGACTACAAAAGGGCTGGAGCACCTCTCCTATGAGGACAGGCTGACAGAGCTGGGGTTGTTCAGCCTGGAAAAGATGAGAGTCTGGGGAGACCTTATAGTGACCTTCCAGTAACTGAAGGGGGCTACAGAGTAGCTGGGGAGGGGCTGTTCACAAGGGTATGTAGTGATAGGATGGAGGCAATGGCTTTAAGTTAAAGCAAGGAAGATTTAAACTAGATATCAAGGAGAAGTTCTTCACAATGAGCGTGGTGAAACATAGGAATAGGTTACCCATAGAGGTGGAGGAGGCTTCATTTCTGGATGTTCAAGCTCAGGCCTGATGGGGCTCTGAGCAACCTGATTTAGGTAAAGATGTCCCTGCTCACTGCAGAGAGGTCAGACTAGATGACCACTACCATCCTGAACGTTGAATGAGTGGGTTCAATAAAGACATGGAGGATCAGAATTGGTTTTGTGTTATCGTTTTAGGCACATTATATTTGTCAATATTCTTGACTTAGATGATGGTTAGATGATATTTTATGACAAATTAATGCAGAGCACCATGAAATTCAAAAGGGTTCACATACGTTTTCTTGCAACTGTATGTCTAGTGGCAATGGAATTTACAGGAGCTTTTTTTTTCCCACGTGTGTGAATTTTGTATTGAGTAAAGATTCTTACTGATACATATGGATGATTGTATGAATATGCTTTCCATATAATGATATTTTGCATGATGTATGCATTTAAGTAGTTATTTGTATTTGTAGGTAGCTGTGTGAATGTTCAGGGATATGTCCTGTTCATGGTTAGATATATAATGGATAATTTGGCAAAATGAATTTTGATCTATACTGATAGTTGGAATTACTATGGAAAGGTACTTTGGGATTTATCTGAAAGTTGTATATTTTAATAATATCTAACTACAACATAATGAGATATCCTGTGAGACAGTAAAGTGGAGCACTGCTGATCAGAAGGATAGACTTTCTTTTTTGACTCACAGATGGAGGAACATGATTTGTTTTACAGAGAGTTCTCACAGAGTTTAGCTAAATCATGCCCTGGATTCATTTACTGTTGATCTATATGATAGGGACTTTTGACCACATGGCAAGGTTAAATTAATTACTATTTCCTAACTTATTTGAGATGTGTACATGAAATTTTCCACTACTGTTAATACAGTTCACCAGTTCAAACAAGATTAGGAATTTTAAAGCTCACTATTCGATGTAGGTACTAGTTTAAGAAAATCTCTAATATTTGTTTAAAACTAGTTTTTCTTCATAGATATTCTTCCCAGAGTAATTACTTTCTCTAACTTTTGCAGAAACAAAGAAACAACAGGGCATAAACAAATTTGAAAGTTTGTTTTAATTTTAATTAATAGTTACAGAACACTTTCAGACATGCTTAGCTTTACATGAAAGTTTTAGATTCTAAAAATAGTTGCAGATCTGTCTGGATTTCTCTTCTATCCACATTATCCCTCCTATCACAGACAAGGTGATATGTGGACAATGCTGCATTCCTAAAGCATAAGAGCTCAGGTGATAGAAAGAGAAAAGGAAAGTAATAGCAGGTGTGAGAAAGACATTCAAGCTGTACCTCCTATAGAATACCTATCTTATGTTTCTAAGGAGGATCTCTTTCACTGCTACAGAAGGCATAATAAACAACTGGCAGTGTTTTTCTGAGGATTGCTTATCTTGTGCACCAGCCATTTAATTCATTTCAATACTGGGAACTGGCTTCCTCTTCTTAGTCTGCAAAGTGGTAAAATCTGATTATGAACCTATTGTGTTTCCAAATGATCAGAAAAATTATATGTGATGGTAGCAACTTTGTCTTATTTTAGCACATACAGTATGTATATCTAAAGACAAGGTCTGGCAGACATGGGTAGAGGTAATATTTTACATAAAATGGCTTTGTGGAATACAGCTCTTCTGCCTATTGACACAAACCCCAATTTTCTTGAGTCTTTTCTTGTATTGGCTTTAAGTCAAACAAGTTACCACAGGTTAAGAAGTTATTGCAAACCAGCTGACCTGCAGCAGTTTAAGTCTATATTTATTTGTTTATTGCAAATATAAAAAGTGAGATAAATGAGGATAGTTAGGCTCGTTTTCACTGAGAAACATGCTTGCTTGGGTGCTACCTGATATACAGAAGGAACTGGGATATATGTCCACATACCATTTTACATCCCTGTGTATATGGAAATGTTCACATATGTGAAGTAAACATACAGCAGGCACACTGTTAGAAGTTTCCCTTCACTGCTTGCTCTAGGTAAGATTGTTTCATCTCTAGTATGTTGCTTATTACTTACACAGTGGTTGACTGTACATGGTGAAACCATAAATATCTTTTTACACGCATAGATTATGATCTCAATTACACTAGTGAGGGCTAATGAATTAGTTACTCTGCATGTGCTTCAGTTTAACTGGAATCGAAATTATACTCTCAGTGACATAATCAATTTGAATGAACCCAATGTATGCAAATGAACATAATGAGTGTTGAAAAAATCTTCAAGTAGGACTGAAGTTTAGGCAACAAACGTTGTTGGCTGTTTAAAATATTATTTCAGTCAACTGAGAGAAGATTCTGTCCTATGAGACTTCTTTACAGGCAATTTCAGAATATCTCCTATTTTCTCATGCTTATATATTTTCACACATGTTCGCTTCTCAGCCACAATAATATAGAAGAAGCTGGTGTGGGAGAAGGGTTAAGATCTTTGTATATGTTAGCACAGATTGTGGCTGGAACTCACTGATAGAAAACTTCAGAGCAACTAGGCTGAAAATAAGTGAAACTCTCATACTTTCAGTCTTTGGTTTCAAAAGACACCTGTTTCCTCCGTGCATTCAGTAACATACAATTGACTAATATACAGGTATTATTAGTCCAAATAGTGATATTTTTTGAAAATAAATCTAAAGAAGCCAAGTTAAGTGCTTGTAGGACTGAAAGTCTGAATTTTGGAAGCTGAAATAATACAGAAAACAAGAGGTTAGAGTAGCAGTAGTATTTTAACATCACCAAACTGCCGTAAAGAAAACATTGTGCAGTGCATCCCCTTGAGATATAAGGAACTGCCTGAGACCAGTCATGTGGGAGAGACTGGAGATGGAGCTGGATGGATTGTTTGATACAATTCTTTTTACTTAACAGTCAATGTCTAAACCATCTTATTTTTGACAGTTAAGTGAAAAGAGGTTGCCTGAAGGCTATTCTGAACTCCAGCTTTGCTCAGGACCCTTTTCCCTCACTTTTTCTCAGGGTTACACTGTGACCTGCATTCCTCTATGGCCAAGTGTTTGGTTTTGGCTTGGGTTTTTTTTCGTTTGTGTAAAAGACTGCATCAGTCGTTTGCCTTGACACTTCTGAAACAAAACCACTAAAGACACTACCACCATAACAACGAAGTGACTGCAAGACTAGGGTTTTTTTGTACAGACCCAAACATAAAAAGCAGACTCTGAGAAACTTAACCTAACCTCCATGCATGTGCCCAGACTTGGGGTCAAGTTCTTGAAACCCCCCACTGATGGTACTGGGCATGCATATCACCGCTAGCGGGAGGTAGAGTTAAGAAAATCAGCTGTTGGAATATACTAAAAAATTCTCAAAAGAAATGTAAATATGTAATAAGATGAGTGGAGAAAAGGATTACTCCTTGCTCAGGTCTTCTCCTTTCCCAGGGGCTCTTCTTCCTGACTCGTTTCCTTCCTTGCTCTCTCACCTTCTTTGGTGTAAGGAATGATCTACAAATCAGACTGCCAGAATGCCACAGCTCCTTAGTGATATCTATAACAACTAACTTCTTTATCTCTTCCTCTTCCTTTCTCCCTCTTTTGCACTCATGCACTGATTGTTGGGCAAATAAAATTCTCAGGCTCTTGACTCCGTTTTGAGTCTTAATTCTGTTCCCGAGAATATGAACAGAATCTTGCTCCGATCTTGGACTGGCTTGTGACAGTTTGTTGTTTTTTTCTACAAGTTTCTGTAGAATATTTACTAGGTCTTTTTTGATTGTTGAATATTTGGTTTTGTCATTAGATTTTCTTGTTATTATCTTTTTCATGTACAAATAATTCTCCATGTCTTTATTGAACACACTCATTCAACATTCAAAACGGTACTGGAAAAACTAAGTGAACTCTTGAGCTGACCTCAAAAAGGCTAATTGGAGTCAGGGTACCCTGGAGTCTTGTTAATAAAATGATTTTGGAGGTGTGGACTAGAGCTACGCTGACTGATAAACACCACTCAAAATTTTTGAGTTTGCTCCACACAAGATGTATGCTTATGTTAGCCACATCTCATCAAAAAAATCTTTCAGAGGATCTATGATCAAGAATTGTTGATTTACATAAAGCTGGAAAGAGTTACAAAGTGATTTCAAAGACCTTAGAAGTTCACCAGTCTACAGTAAGGCAAACAATCTACAAATGGAGACACTTTGGGACTGTGGCTACTCTACCAAGAAGTGGGTGCCCAGAGAAAATGCTTTGCTGCATCAGTGCCTGGTCAGTTAGCAGTCATTGAGGGGAAGATGAATTCCCAAGTATGTCAAAACATTCTTCAGGATAACATGAGAATGTCTGTAGTCAGCTGAAACTCCGTAGACGTTGGGTGATGCAACAGGACAATGACTCAAAACATCAGAACAAGTCCACAACAGAATGGCTTCAGAAAAACAAAATCTACCTTTTGGAGTGGCCAAGTCAGGGCCCAGACCTCAACCCAATAGCGATGCCATGGAATGACTTGAAGAGAGCTGTACACATGAGACTCCCGAAAAATAGGACAGAGCTAAAGCAGTTCTGGCAGGAAGAATGGGCCAAAATCCCTCCTGCATGATGTGCAGCTCTGATCCACAGCTACAGGAAGCGTCTGGCTGAGGTTATTGCTGCCAGGCAGGGGCCAAGCAGTTATTGATTCCAAGGGTTCACTTATTTTTTCCACTAGCATTGAATGTTGAATGAGTGTGTTCAATAAAGACATGGAGGATCAGAATTGCAGTGTCGTTGAGTCATAGGCTGGACTTGGTGATCTCAGAGGTCTTTTCCAGCCTCAACAATTCTGTGATTCTGTGAATTGTTTTTGTGTTATTATTTTAGGTACACTCTATTTGTCATACTACTGACTTAAATGATGATTAGATCACATTTCATGACAAATTAGTGCAGAACACCATGAAATTCCAAAAGGTTCACATTCTTTTTCTTGCAACTGTATCCTTTGTGGAGGTAACTGTCACTCCTAGAAAATTTCCTGAAGTAGTGGGACTCATCAGTCCCCAGCTTGAACTGAGAATTTTCCAGTAAGTTGAAACATGGAAATCTTTATTGCTTGTAAGGAAAAAGAAAATTGGCCATGAGGATGGTCAAACACCAGAACAGGATTTCAGAGAGTGTATGAAATATCTGTCCTTTGGGATACTCAAAACCTGACTGGAAAAGACCCTGAAAAACCTGCTCTTCAGCTCTCCTGTTCTGAGCAGCAGACTGGCCTAGAGATTTCCAAAGGTCCCTACCAGTCTACACAATGCCATCATTCTAATGTTATGGATGACAGATAGGCAAACCAGAAAAGTACACCTCAGACGTCAGCATCCACTAATATAAATGTAAAGTGTAAAAATGGAAGTGAGAGGGGTTTTTTTATGTTGGCTCAGACTCTTCCTGTGTAAGGAGTGTTCTGTATTGCTGAGGCAAAGTAATCCAGAGGGGCCATACCGCACTGTGAGGGTGTAACTGAACTGACAATTGGAATGGTTCTCCACTCTCTTAATCTTATACAGGAAACATTTATGAATGGATTTTCCTACTAGGATCATGACCCTTGCTTTTGTTGTAGCCTCACAATGCAACTGACAGTCAAAATAATTTAGGAGAATCCTCGTGTTATATTCACTTGACTCGGGGGCCAGGGCAGCATGTACATGATTTATGATTTGGCAATCTTTAAATTCCTGCTCCTTCTATCCCCCAGTCTGCTGTGTGTGCTGATGGTCAATAGCCAAGAGTTAGGCAAATACTGTATTTAGTAGTAAGGAATTGGTTCTCTCATGCTAGTGATAGTGTCTTTCATAGAGTCCAGGGTAAAGACAGAGGAGACCGGTGCTGTGTCAGTGAAAACCTCTTTCCTGGCTCAGTACCCGTCTCAGGAAGACTCCCATAATATTCAGTAGTGTCTGATTCAGTGAGATATTCAATGAAACAGTGACATTTTTCTGGCAGTGGGCAGGGAAAATGTTAGTGTGGTGAGGTTTTTTAGACACCAAAACTGTGAGTTTTGTTGAATGTGGGGAAGAAATGGTACATCCTCCTTGTCTGTTGCTACATCTGTCTGAAATTAAAATCCTCCTGAATGCAGGACAGAGTTGAGGCTTATGCAGTACATATCTTGTGAATAGATTCACTTGCATGAAATGAAGAGGTTTGGACCTTTTTCAAATCTTATGTCTTGATGGCTGCCTGATAATACCTATTATCAAAGCACAGGAAAAGTAATTTCACCTCATTCTTATAAATATCTACAGCAAAGAATGAATCTGGAGTGTTAGGGGCAGGAAATTTGATTAATAAAATGACAAAAAAATGTTTGCATAAATCCAAATTATGGTTAGTTAGAATTTGAAGCACTCCTCAAGCAAAGGATAAGGCTAAATTCATTGAATGAATTATTTACTTTTTATGATTTACTCTGCTGTATCATGTGACATGTATCGTAGAATAGCACTATGTACATTTTTGAAGAAGAAAACACAAATACTTCTTTATTTCGAGAAGTGTAGCTGTGTCCTAACCTCCATATGCATGTGACTGATAAGCTACAGAAGGAGAGTTAATTCAGTGTGGTTATGGTTGTGAGTTATTGTTGCCTAAAGACTCTACCTTGTTTTCCATATGTCAAAGAAACTTTTATAGAGTAGGTATTTCAAATTCTGGGTTTTTAAAAAAATAATTACTGTGACTGTTTAATGATTTTTTTAACTAATAGATTACATGATCTGTAACCTAATTAAACCATACTTCATTTAGGTAATTTTTCATGTCTTATTTCTTAGTTTCTGCTGATTTTATTCTGGTTTTGAATATTAGAGGCATCTCCTGCTTGTAGCAGATCCTTCTTAAATGACAGCTTATATTAGACTCCTATCTAAATAAATACATGTGTGACTTGGTGTTTTATATCTCTACATTTTCTAATTAAACTGATATTCCTGTGAAACTTAGGAACTCTTTTAATGTTGTTGTCCTTTATTAAAGAGACCTTCTGTGTATAGCCAATACAGAGGGGAGACAGACCAGAAAAATGCTTTTTAGTATTTTGCACATCAGCAGTTACCCAACATCAATTTTATTCTTTCCTCCACATGTTGAAACACAGCTCAGAGCACTAAACTCATTCTCCAGTGATTGGGACAAAAGTAGGTTAGTAGAGTGGGTTGCTAGGAGACTGGTGTCAGCATCATCTATGACCCTGTAGAGCATAAAGAAACTATAGATTTATTGAGCTCTGTGGCACACTGTCTAAGTCCTCTGCTTGGCTGTCTTACTCCATTTCCATCTGTCATAGTGCTCTTGTGCTACCTCACATATGCGCACATGCCCTCTTTCCAGAGAGCAGCCATGCAGAAGGAGACGCACCTTTGCTTCTTGAGACTTCCTAAAGAATCAGTGTTATTAATATGTTGCATTAAGCTACAGCAGTCTCTTAGCTAACTAGACACAAAGAAAGCAGCATCAGCAAAATCCCATCCTTTTAAAAGCTTACTTCTTCATACTGTTGCTGTAAGAAATAGAGGAATCAGTTCTACTGGGAACAACATTATGAAAAATGTATAAACATCACAAAGTAATTTTGCTGTCACATTCAAAATGTTTTTTCGAAGTTGCATCCACAGTTTTCAGAGCTGAGGTGACTTAAGGTTAAATAGTCACATACGGTAGGGAGCAGTGGCACTCCTGTCATCTTCCTGACTGTTTTTTTTTGGAAACAGCTGAAGGTAACAGGAAGGAAGGAAAACAAATGAAAATGTCATACTCACACAGAGAAATAGGGGTTTTTTACAAAAATAAATTCCTTTGGATATGCAAAACCTTCCCATTACAAGAATTTCTCTTCCTGACAGGTAAGTATAGGTTTTTACTACTTGATTGTTATGTTTGTGGTTAACGAGATTAAAAAAACCAAACATAAAACATGTAGTAGTGGCTACATAATGAAATCCTAGACAGTTGATGTTAGCAGTTTATTTGAGAGAAAAGATTCATATGTAAAAATTTCAATTAAAAAGCATTGTATTGGCTAAATAGACTAATGCATTAATCTTTCCATAGCCCATAATGTGTATATGCTATTTTCCAGGCAGAATACATATGAATATCAAAGATTATTTTTAGGAAGGAAAAGATAACCTTTCCTATGAAACAATATTAACTATATTGCTTTCTTCCAATCTGGCAGGTCCTTAAAGAATGCTACAGGGTGAGCAGGCTATTCCATAAATGCCAATAAACTTTGGTTATATCACAGCAGCTGGGAAAGGGCATTCCAGCTCAAAGGGCCTTCTTGGAGGAAATTCCTAGTAACTTACTTCTTGCATTTAAAACCAGGGACCGCTTTCTAGAGCATCTCAGATGAATGCAGCTAACCTAGAGGTGCTCAGGCATCATGATGAGTACCAGAGCATTAGTTTATGTGTGGCTCAGTGCTGCCAGAAGATAAAGCTGCTTGATCAGTCCCGGTAAAAAGTAAGAAATTTTGTTGTTTGTTTATTTTTTATTACCTCATCTCGTATTTTGAAACATGGCTGAGAGATTTTCAAATGCAAATTTATTGTAAAAATAGCAAAAATAGTAATGGATTAAGCAGTTCTATCCGTTCTGTAAAAAGTTACAAAATATTTGTGATGGGAAACAGAAGTGAGATACAGAAAGTGCTTTGTTCCTCAACATGGCCTGTAAGACCAATTTGCGATCTAGAGTGCAATCCAGTCCCTGGCGCACCCCAGTGATCCATCTGACTCCTTGAGAGTTAGTTAAAGAATATCTGTGGCCATTTCAGCCACAAAATCCAGCTGAACACTCACATGTTTGCTATTGGGCATATTTGCAGTCATCTCCACCATCCCAAGGGACTGTGGATTTGTCACCACTTCATCCTGTATTTGATACGAAAATTATGCTTCTTGCTATACTAAAATCCCCTCAAGAGTCAATCCTGAGGGTGTTTTCAGGCACAGGCCACCAATGGCAAGAAGCACTAAAGTTGGCTAACAACATAACTATCATGGATATATTCTGGCTCACAACATAACTATCATGGATGTATTCATGATCACTGGTTGTGCCAGATTTTCTGTATAATAACCTAGTATCCATTAAATGAGAAGAAGATTAAACTATGTTTTCTACTAGTGAAAAAATGAAAAAAGTTGCAAATCATTACTTGGAAGAAAACATTCCATGGAACAATTTGAGTGGAAGCATCTTCCTCCTTTCCATTGAAGCTGAGCCACTCTGCAACCACAATGAGGACTGCAGAACCAAGAAGGAAAATAATAATTGAGGTCCAGTGAATATAGCATTTGGACAAGGTGCTGACATCTGGAAGCTGAGCTTCATGCTCTCAAATCTCTCAGAAGGTTAAATAAAGACTGTCCTAAGTTATTAATACATTTTACACTCTATCATTGGTTAATCACAGAATCACAGGATGTTAGGGGTTGGAAGGGACCTCGAAAGATCATCTAGTCCAGCCCCCCTGCCAGAGGAGGATCACCTACAGCAGATCACACAAGAATGCATCCGGACAGATTTTGAATGTCTTCAAAGAAGGAGACAACCTCCCTGGGCAGCCTATTCCAGTGCTCTGTCACCCTCACAGTGAAAAAGATTTTTCTAATGTTTTTGTGGAGCCTCCTATGTTCCAGCTTGTATCCGTTGCCCCTTGTCCTGTCATTGGACATCACTGAAAAGAGCCTGGCATTAATGTAGATCTACAAGTGTATAATGACACAGTAATTCATCTTTTTTCCTGGTCTTTGTGATAATCCATACTGGGTTATGTCCACAGGTGACAGAGTAACAGCACAGTTCCCCTCAATTAGTTTATAAATGGATAACAATTGACTGGGCCATTCAAAGCCTCTCAGTAGCATAGACAGAATTATATGTTGAGAGCTTGATACTCCGAGAGAGAGAAAGAAGACACACAGAATCAGGGGTAAGTGGTAGTTTTAGGATGGAGTTCTGACTGAAAACCCTCTCATATCTCAACCTGCAAGTAGGTCAGCTTTTCAGGGTTCTGACACAGGACAAAGCAAGACTGACCACCCTTGCACCTTTGTGTCCTACACAGCTGGCTGTCTCCTCTGTGTCTTAAATGGTGGGAATTGATTAGGAGTATAATCATAAAGGAATCCTCAAAACTCATCTGAAAAAAACTTGACATTTTCAGCAAATGAAGAGAGAGAAAACTTCTCATGGGGTTGAGTCTCATTTTTTTTTGTGGAAAAAGTGAGGGTAGACTCATGCAAAACTTCGAGAGCCTCCTCCACCACCAGGTAGACTTGGATCTGCCTCTGGCCAAGGCCAGGCCAATCAGCACCTCTGCGATCAAGATATTTAAGAGGCAACCCCATTGTTCTTTCGCTCTCATTTGGTGTCGTCTTGTGTTAAGTTGTCCTGTCTTAGATGTCGGGGAGTTTTTCTGTTGGAGGAAGGGGAGGTGAGAGGACAACAAAGGAACATCGCCTTGAGAAGAAAGAGAGGAAGAGTTTCAGAGGTGAAGAAGAGGGAGAAGGCTGCCAGAGCAGGTCCTTTCCCCCAAGCCTGTGGTGGCAGAGATGGCAGGAAGGTGATTGCCTGCCAGCTGAGGGGGCTGGGGGCAGTGACAACATCCAGGATGTGTTGGTACATGCAGAGCCCCATGCAGGAGGGAAGAGAGACCCAACATCGATGAAGGACGTGCCCAGAGTGATCCGTGGCCCTGCTGGACTCCTGAGGAGGAAGAGGATTGCCTCCTGTGAGGTGGACACCGCACAGCAAGTATAAACTGTGAGGAGGCTTCTTTCTCAAGGAGGAGCTGCCATGGACAATGAGTAATGGCCAGATGGACTGCACCCACCACCCCCTGTCCCTGTTGCACTGATGGGGGGGAAGAGGTAGCTGGGAAGATGGGGGTGAGGCACGAAGGGTATTTAAGATCAGGTCCTATTTATTGATGTATTCCTCTATCCTACTTCATAAATTGTGGTGATGAATTAAATCTGTATTTTTCTTCCCCTATCCCTCTGGTTCTTACCTGTCATTTTAAATGGTAGATTAATACTCTCCCTGTCTTTAATCTCAAACCCTTGAGCCTTTGTAATTGAATTGTCTCTCTCCACATCACTGTGGAAATGGTGGAGGGGAGGATTGAGCTGGAGACCACATGGTTCTCTGTGCCAGTTGACTTGAACCAAAACTAGACTATATGTCTATAATCTGATTAGACAGGGAAGGTAATCTTAACATACCTTAAAAAAAAATAGTAAGAAACAATCAAAAAAAGAGACTTAAACAAGTATAAGTCTATAGAACTGTCAATGCTTTTAATTTCCCTATCTACCTTAAAAGAAGCATATTGATCTTAAAAGTGAACACCATCCCAAAAGAACTTCCTCACTGCTACATTGTTGCCACCTTTGAAAACAAGAGATTATGTTGTCCTCAGGGTTAGACAGCACATAGTCTGAGGATGTGTATAAATAGAAGTGTCTGAAAGGCAAAGTTGTCTTACTGCTGATGTTGTGTGATCTTGATTATTTTTAAAGTAACAATTAAAAATAATAATCAGCAATTTCCCTCTTGCCTCATTCATATGAAAATTAATCTAAGGCTATGTCTACATTACTAAGTTGGAATGCCATCATCTATGTTAAACTCCCAGAGGAGTCTGTAAAATGCTTTGGTTTGTGCCCACAAGTACTCGTTGATGCCAATGGACATTACTCCAGATTTAGAACAGAGCAAAGCACATTACCATTACGAGGTATGCATACAACTGCACTATTTTAGAGCCTACAACAACATAAGAATGAGATGTTTCATACGAGCTGGATACCAAGGATGTAATGGGAAACACAAGAGGAATTAGATACCTGTGTGCTGCTGTTAGCTATGATCATGCTAGGACTGTAGAATTGTGGTGGGAAGTACTAGAGCGCTGGAGTGGATGGATGCAAGCTCTTTAGGAAGGACAAGGCGACAAGATGAGGTGATAGATCTGCCTTTTATATGAGAGAACATCTAGAGTGCACGGAGCTCTCCCTGAGGATAGATGAAGAGTCACCTAAGAGCTTAAGGATGAGGATTAGAAAGCAGACTATCATGGGTAATATTGTAGTGGCTAACTGCTGTATGTCACTGACCAGGAACAAAAAGCGTATGAGGCTTTTCACAGAAGGCTTAAAGCGGCCTGGCATTCACAGGAACTGATACTCCTGGAGAACTTTATATTCTTTTTGTCTGCTGTAAGAAAAACACAGCAGGGAATAAACAATCCAGGAATTTCCTGAGGACAACTTCCTGATCCAAGTGATAGAGGAACCAACGAAGAGAAGCATTTTGCTGGAACTTGTGTTCACAAACACAGAATGGTGTGTTAGTCATATAAAGGTCAAAGACAATCTTGTCTGCAGTGACTAGTGGATAGTGGAGTTCAGGTTAATGAAAGGAAGGGCAAAAAGCAAGATCACAGTCCTGTGATTCAATAGAGTGGATTTTACTCTCTTCAAGGGTCTACATGAAAGAGTCCTATAAGGTAGAGACCCAGAGGAAAGAGGGATCTGAGAAAGTTGGTTGATATTTAAGGATCACATTCTCCAAGATTAAGAGTAGTCCATCCCAAAGTGCAGGTTGTCAGGAAAAAATGCCAGGAGGCCTCTACGAATGAGCAAGGAGATCCTGACAAAATTTAAGCATGGGAAGAGAGTATATGCAGAAGACATAAAAAAGTATAGGAGATCTGAGAGGAATATACTGTCTGAACACTGAGAGATATTGTTACAAAAAGCAAAGCCCGTCCCTAGTGTGGGATGTCCCTATCACAGGTCCACTGCTAAATGGGACAGGGGTCCAGCTAATATAGAATATGGAGAAGGCTGAGGTACTGAATGTCGTCTTCTCCTCAGTCCTTACTAGTAAGATCAGCCTTCAGGAATCTAAGTTCCCGGAAGCTGAGGGGAAAATCTGGAGCGAGGAAGACTTACTCTTGATAGGAGAAGGCAGGGAATGCTTAAACAAAATGGACATATGTAAGTCCATGGTCCCTGCTGGGATGCACCTGAGTATTGAAGGGAGCTAGCAGATGTTATTGCAAGGCCATTCTTGGTAATTTTTCGGTGACTGTAGAAACTGGGAGAGATGCCTGAGAACTGGAGGAAAAAAAATGTGTCATGAGTTTAGTCTGGCAGACTTTTTTTGGGAAGTGGGGTTAGACCTGTGCGGGATGACTCTTGTGAAACTTCAAGAGCCTCTCCCATCCCCAGGTAGGAGTTGGACCTGCCTCTGGCCAGGACCAGGTCAATCAGCATTTCCATGATCAAGGTATTTAAGAGGTGACCCCATTGTTCTTTTTTGGTTTCATCTCATCTTGATCTGTCCTATCTTTGTGCTGGGGAGTTTTTCTGCTGGAGAAGGAGGAGGTGAGAGAAGGACAAAGAGATGTAGTCCTGATAAGAAGGATGGGGAGAAATATCCTGGAGCAGAAAGAGAGGGAGAAGGCTGCCAGAGGAGAACCTCTTCCTGGAGCCCTGTGGTGGTTGAGATTGCAGGAAGATGGTTCTGTGCCAGTTGAGGGGATCGACAGCGGTAGACATCCAGGTTATGTCAGCACATGCAGAGCCCCGTGCAAGAGGAGAGAGAGACCAGTCATCAGCTGAGGACATGCCCAAAGCAATCTATGGACCCGATAGACTCGAGAGGAGGAAGACAATTGCCTCTCATGAAGTGGACACTACGTAGCATGAAAAGAGACTGGGAGGAGCCCTCTTTCTCAAGGAGGAACTACCATGGACAATGAGTAATGGCAAGATGGACCAAAACCTCCCACTCCCTGTCCCTCTTGCACTGATGTGGAGTAGGAGGTAGTTGGGAATATTGAAGAGGTAAAGGAGGGAAGTTTATTTAAGATCAAGTTATATTTATTGATGTATTCCTCTCACTATCCTACTTTGTCATTTGTGGTGGCAAATTAAACCCATGTTTTCTCTCCAAGTAGCTCTGGTTTTTTTTACCTGTCATCTTAAATGGTAGTTTATTACACTCTCTGTACTTAATCTCAATCCTCGAGCCTTTTCGGTTGAGTTTTCTCCCTCCACAGCCCTGTGGAGATGGGGCTGGGGAGACAAGTGAATGAGTGATCTCGGGGTTCTCTGTGGCTGGCCCAGGCAGTCAGCTTGAAGATTGACAAAATGTTACTTCAGTAAAATCTTCATAGAGTAGCTGATGAAGTATGGGTTGGGTAAGCAGACAATGAGGTGGACTGAAAGCTGGCTGAATTGTCAGGCCCAGTGGGTGGTGATCAGTGGTATAAAGTCTAACTGGAGGCCAGTAACTAACATTGTACCCTTAGGATCAATATTGGGTCCAATCCTGCCCAACATCTTCACTAATAAGCTAGATGATGGGACAGAATGCAACCTCAGGTAGTCTGCTGCTAACATAAAGCTCAAAAGAGCACCTGATACACTTGAGAACTGTGCTGCCATCAGAGAAGACCTCAACAGGCTTAAGAAGTAGACTGACAGTACAAAAGTGAAGTTCAAATGAAGTTCAAAAAAATGAAGCATGAAGTCCTGCACCCTGAGAAGGATAACTCTTTGCACCAATAAATGCTGGGGGCCAACTAGCTGGAAAGCAGCTTCACAGAAAATGACCTGGGTGTCCTGGTGGACAACAAGTTGGACATGAGCCAACAATGTGCCCCTCTAGCAGAGAAAGCCAGTGGCATCCTGGGACACACTAGGAGGAATGTTGTCAGCAGGTTGAGGGAGGTGATCCTTCCATTCTCCTAAGCACTGGTGAGGCCACATCTGTACTACCGTGTCCAGTTCTGAGATCCTCAGCACAAAATAGATATGGGCATACTGAAGAGAGTCGAGTGAAGGGCCACAGAGATGATTAAGATACTTGAACATTTTTCCTGTGAGGAAAGGCTGAGGGAAAGAAGACTTAGGGCGGACTCATCAATATGTACAAATTTCTGAAGGGAAGGTATAAAGAAGATTGAGCTGGACTCTTTCCAGTGGTGTCCAGTGACAGGACAACAGGTAATAGAGACAAATTGAAACACATGAGGTTCCTCTGAACATCTGGAAACATATTTTCATGGTGAAGTGACTGAGCCCACAAACATGTTGTGGAGTCTCTGTCCTTTGACGTGTTCAAAACCCATCTGGTCTTTCGCAACTGGCTCCAGGTAACCCTGCTTGAGCACGTGGCTCAGCAAAATGATCACCAGGTTAGGATACGCATGGAAACCTTGTTATTTGTTACTAAAACTAGCTGTCTTGGGGTAACATGTTATCATGTATGATCTAACACCCACTGAACATTCTTTTGTCATTTAGACAAAAGATGCACTTTTATGCCAAAATCACGAGAAAAGAAAAAATTAAATTATCTACCAAGCAGTGGAGCCAGGCTGTATGTATAGGTAACTCACAGGCAAACACAGCAATGTCATCTCTAAAAACACTGTTCCCTCCAAGAGTTTGTTCAGTCATCAGACTGACACTACAGAGCTGTCATCAGGCACATTACACAGTCCCAGCCTGGGAGCATTGCTTGAACCATTCATGAGCTGCTTATAGCTCAAAATTGACTTGCTGGCCATCCCTGCAGCATATGAAGAGAGTATTGGAAAAGTGTGGCCAGAAAGTGGCTGAGCAGTTTTATGTCAAAGAGGACTGGAGTGGCAAGTTTCATTTTGGAAGCTTTTAAATTGGCTGTTTATTGTGCCAGAACCTACTTGGAACTGAACAAAGAAGCAGCAAAAAAACAGTGATTTTTTAAATGTAAAGTTCAAAATGATTCATTGGAATTTTGCTTAATAGATTTTAAACAAAGTATGTATACACTTTTCCCTTCTTTTGCCTGAACCAACTCTTAATTTCATCAAGGAGGTAAGTTGAAAAAAGAAGGTAAATCTTCAGTGAAACACGTGCCATGGAAAATGTTCTTAATCAAAACATCTGTGGAAAAAGGATAATTTTCAATATCTGAATGACCTGAGAATGTTACCACAAGTAGTGCTGCACTACACTTGTCAGTAGAGAATGTGAAGCAGACACCTCTCCCTTAACAGGCATCAGATCAGTGAGTGCTCCTAGCACAGGACAGGTCTGTGGCTGTCTCAGGCTGCCTTCCCCTGCTGCAGTTCCCATGCTCAGCCCCATAGCACTGACTAGTAGTTTCACCTTCTTGGCCTTTAGGGTACATGAAAATCGCTATTGTGCATACGTACCTTGGGGAATGTCAATCACTCAAATTCTTCTGAAAGTGTGACCTTCTGTTTGCCATTTGCAATGGAAAGCTTTATTTTTGGGAAAATAGTCTGTAATGGAAAAATATGTGATTGTAAATAAGAGATGGGAGAAATCTCAGATCTTTGAACTTGGAGATATGTTGACAGACAACAGTCTAAGGATCTAGTCCTTTGAATTACTTTACTTTCAGAACCATCGTGCAGTGGATGATTACAGTTTAGATCAGTTATTAAACGGCAGTACTAGCTTGGTATCTAGCTGTGTGTTTACTTCTCTTACATATTCTTCTTTTGAATACGGCTCAGATCAAAATTAGATGCAAGGAAGAGCTATTTTTAAGGCTGGCTAGCATAGTTTCAAAACATTGTAGGCAAGTTTTCCAGACTAATTTTTTAGATCAACGATGTCCAGATAGATGTAGATATCTTAATTTCAGCTTGTTATCAAATCATTTCTGTGAGTTCCCAAAAGTGACCCTTGCCACTGGAGAAGAATATTAACAGAAATTTGAGACTTAACTTAAAAATTCTGTGAATGTCTCAGAGACAGATTGTTAGTAATCACCAATTTTTAGAAATCACCCAACACCCTGCAGCATAGTAGTCTGATTTCACTGCATGTTTTAACTGACTCATTAGATCAGACTTCAATTTTTTTTTTTTTTTCATTTTTCACCTAACTTATTCTCTCTCTCCCACCACCTCGTTTAACTTGCCAGACCCATGCATGACTGGACACAGCAAATTGAACTGACAGAAAATTCTTGCTCTCTGTTTTCTACTTGTTTGCTTTTCTGCAAGTTTGATGAACTGGATCTGTCCACAGTGGGGTCAGAAGGCTCTCAGTACCACTGAGCATCCTGGGCAAGGGGAACCAGACTATCTCTCTCTCTTTTGGTGGCAAAGATCTGTTAGGTCAACTTAGCAGTTCCGTGGTGCATACCTTACCCAATTTGCAGAGTGAAGGTCTCTACAAGTTTATTAATACATACATAGTAAGTGGCCTTTAACTATGATTCAAGCATAACAAAGATAGATCAAAGTAATCCTAATTATATGACAATGGCCTCGTAATACTCTGTGCTCTGGGGAAAGGGGGGTGGGTCTACTTTGAACAGCACTGTCCCTGCATTCTATGTCAACTTGCAATTGATAAAGAAGCCAAAACAAATGTCTCCTTTTTCACACTTGTTATGGTTTCGGGACTTGACATCACCTTGTTAGTGGAGATGATCTGGAAAGTAATGGGCAGAGAAGCACACAGCAGTGCAGTATGTTCAAGACAGAGTTGCAACACGGCAGCAATGAACCGTACAGAGGTGCTGAGGGCCAACCTGTCAGGTTTCCCTGCTGTTTAAATGAAGGTACATATTCAATGATTTATTGAATCTTTGCCTTTGCTACTGAACGTGTTTTTGCAACCTCAGCCCTTGTCAGGATGAAGGCCATGCTTCAGAGTTGCTTCTCACCTGCTGTGATTACAATGGTCTGACAAGAACAAATAGCACTTCCTTGTATACCACCTGTAACAGGGCTGCTTCTTGCAAGTATTTTCCCTAGCAGAAAAGCCAAAGTCATAACAAGGTCACCCTGATGGAACTGGATCAGAATGATTCAGCATAGCAGTGGAATCTGGGCCATTTTGTTTAATGAGAACATATTTAAATTTCTTTGATATTTCTTTGTGGTACAGTATTAAAGCCCCCAGTGTGCAACATATTCCATCATAGTTACACTAGGTTTGTTAAATAAGCAAATAATCAGTTACCTGTAAGCAAAAGAAATGGACTGTGTACATGCCATGCATCACCACCTTTCCTTTATAAATACATAGCTCTTTCTCAATAGGATTTTTTTATTTTAGACAATTAGTTATACTGAATAAATGTAAAAAATATAGTTATTATGACAATATGCTATGTCTGCACATGTAAATGACATCAGCTTTGTTTTAAACAAGTGCATAGAATTTCTATCTTGGTTTAGGAAGAAAAAAGATGATAAAAGCATTATTTTACCCTGCACCCTGCAAACTATGGGATATAAATATGTATTGCAATGTACAAAGAAAAAAGAGTCTGGGCACAGACTACCTTGTAAATGTCTAATTTGAAGATTACAAGAAGAAGAGCTGTTGAAGTGGGCAAAATATACAACAGCTCTGAAATTAATTTCCATAACTTTGTTTCAGGCAAGCAGCTTCAACATAGTAGAGTTAAAACATGCAGAATGCCTCCATGCTTGAACTAAGAGCTGCTCCACTGCTTATACATCCTGTACACTGACAGGGAACATTGTGGAGGCTTATCCAGGCCACATCCTTAAAATTATTCCAGACTTACGCAGAAGCAGATGACATCTTCAGAATACAGAAAACTAATTATTAGCAAAACAAATATTTTAGAAGATTTGGACTTTCAGCAAGAAATTCGGTGTCAGAAAGGCTCCCAACATTTCTGCTGACCTCTTTGCTGGGAGAGGTAACTGACTCATACTTGCAAGTCTTTGACATGCTTTGATTACTGATGCTATAGGAGTGCAAAACACTATGACCTAACATCCACCGAGCAGAGGAACTGGAATGGAGACTATTATGAAGAATACTAAATGAAAAAAAAAAGCATGTTTTCTTTCCCTGCCTCTGCCCTTTTCTTCTTCATTCTTTCATTTCAGGGTAGGCATGCAAATGCACTACGGAGAAGTAAAGTATTCCTTTTGGACTTGCTCACTCTTCAAACCACACAGCTGAGAATAGAGGACTTAGTGCTGAAGGTTGTCAGTGAGGTTAGGTGTCAGTGCAGAGCTGGCAGCATTCATACCTAGGGAACATCAAAGTCAGCAGAACCTCTGATTGGGATAGTCTCCTTAAAGAGAGATTAGCGAGTAGCCTGTTCTTCTCCATAGTGCCTCTGAAAATCTTCCCCCTAAATGCTTATTTCTTGCTCATTTTGAAAATTAAACTGATTTAAAAAATCTAATCAAATTTCAATAAAGCAAACAAAACCCAATGACATACAATATAAATGCTAAGCAAGGGTTGAAACAAAAAAACCCAGTGTTTAATATACAGTCACATAAATAGATGCATTTCATGCCTTCCTACTTGTCTGTAAGTTGCCAAGCAGGGCCTCAATTCAGCAATGACTAATAGAGTCCATTTTTAAGCATATGTGATTAATAAGTTTTAACTCTGTTGCAACATCTGTGAAGTTCCGGTTATAACAATGACAATGACATTCCTAGCAATGAAAACATTTTAAATTAATAGCTCAGAAAAAATGGATATTATAATATGATTATAAGGCGTTTGACACTGTCCCACATGACATCCTTGTCTCTAAAATGGAGAGACATGGATTTGACAGATGGACCACTCAGTGGATAAAGAACTGGCTGGAAGGTCACACTCAAAGAGTTTTTATCAATGGCTCGATGTCCACATGGAGACCAG
>NW_009697246.1:21571-30336 GCF_000703405.1 Apaloderma vittatum | reverse complement strand
CTACCTGAGCTCATCTGCACACGGTAGGAGTGCTGTCAGGTCTGCTTGCAGGCAGGACACTTGCCACAGAGCTGACAGTCCCCAGGGCCCAGCTCACCGGCCGTGCAACGGAAGAGCAATCTTCAAGAAAGATACATCAGCCACCTCACCAGTCGCATCCTGAGAAAAGAGATGAGTGGGACATATGCTCGAAAGATACAAAATACGTAGCACAAAGGAACCTGCAGACAGGAGAATCTAACTGCAGACCTCTCAAACAGGATAGTCCCAAGTGAAGGATGCTTCTCGCACAGGCAAGACCTACATCTCTTGGTTGTTTGGTTTGGGTTGGTTTTTTTTCTCTAGGACACTATGAAAATAACTTCCTTTTTTACACTTGATAATTACAAATGCTGAGTGCAACCCAAACCCCCGAGATATTAATTTGCAGTCCAGACCAAGCCTGACTGCTACATAGAGAGCTGGGAGCAGTGGCCACACAAACAAGCAGAATACTAATTAACTGATTGCTCCTGAAAGAGCAACATCTACTGTGCACTGCACAAGGAAGTGGCCCTGCAGAAGAGACAAACAGCAGGCCGCGTAATTCAAAGATAACTTCCAAACACACCTGCATCCAGGCACCAATGGAGCCTGTGACTTTACAGACATTCAATGCCCCCAGACAAGGATGGATGAAAGTTATTAGGGCGAAGGGGAAAGATATGCTCAAACAGCCAGAGGCAGCTTTTGCACTCAAACCTAACATTTCCTTGCCTCTGGGGCCCTTCCACCTGTTGGAAGCAGAGAGGATTTCCTTGCTCTCAGCCCAAAGCACTTGGACCACACCAAGGCTGCTTAGGCACAAGACTACAATTGAAGTCCAAAGCCATGTTTGGTCCCAGGCCAGCTTGATGCCAATGCATACAATTTTCAAGGATTAAACTGGATGGCTTAAGTCCATACATGTGTGAGTTTCTGTTTTTCAACGGTGTGTTGCCTGACCACCTCTGGTAAGCTTTCACAGAGGTGATAAAGGAAAGGTACCGCAAGACTCAGGCCAGTCAGCTCCTCCACTAAAAGCAAGGGCCTCTAGAAGAAAAGCCAAGCCGCTTTTGTAACACAGACAAACTATTTTTAACACCAGCCATGGCTTATCAACTCTACAGAAGTGTCTTGACCAAAACTTCTCAGTGGTTGTCAGTTCACGACAGAGACTGGAGAGGAAGACAGTTTGGCTCAAAACATTCGAAAACAAGACTTTGAGAGGAAGCACCAAACGTTCCAAGGCACCTCCAAAAGGTGAGAAGAAGGGGCCATCACCTACACCAGAACAGCGAGTAAGGGCACAACATTCTTTCTGAAGCTCCAGTGATGTAATCCCTTCCATCTGGAAAGATTTAATAAACACAGGAATTAAGTGCTCCAGAGAGTTGTGATGTTGTACTTGGCATATCAGGAGAATTTCACTTGATCCTGTGAAACCCACAGAGGGTCAGGAGAAGCAGCTTTGCCAGCAGTAAAGGGTGATGGTAGCTCACCTGCCAGAAAAGCTGGTCCAGCCCTAGCTACCAAGGCAAATCCGGACTGGACACGCTACTAACAACCCCCAACTGTGTAACAGAGCAATAGGAAATGCCTGCTTGCTGTTCGAGCAGGTGCCTGCCGCTATTGTGCCAGCCTGCACCGTCACCTTTCTTGCTTAGCTCTGACAAGGAAACACTCTGTGCAGAGGCTCAGAATTTCACCCAGGAGAAGCAGCTGAGAAGGCAGTGACTCTGAAGATATGAGGGTCTGCAAGCCCAGACAGCTAGCACAAAGGCATACAGTTTGAAGAGCTGACAGTGGGATATGGATAGCGCCTGCTGAGACCTTCTTGTGCTGTGATATCCACACGCTTTTGCTCTGTGGCCCATCACCACTCCCAAATACATCTCAGGCACTAGATTCAGACTGTATCTGGCTTAAGTCGTGGTTGTTAGCTAGCGGTAGCTTCCAGCCATTATCCAGTTAGGAAACAATAGAAGCTGCCATTAAAATCCTGCTGTGCTATTTCAGGAAGACTTCCCAGGCCTTGCTGCATCCGAGACCACCAATCCTTCCTGCAGTAAGAGACCAACAGTACATCTCTGCATTAAGCTTGCTCACCTCTTCTGAAGGCTCATTGTCACAGAGCTCACTCTTCCCTATTCTGGCTCAATTCCCAGCCCTTTCAGTGGATATCAAGTTAAAGGCAATGCTGTGTATCCTGCTGCAGCACTGCTCTGAGTCCCAGAAAAGAAACCATACTCCCAGTTAACGCAAAAAAAAAAAAATTCTGCAGAAATACTTGCTCCCTGCTGACACAGGACTAGCTCATCTTACAGGTCTGCTCCCAATCATGGGAAAGCTGCAGCCCTAGGACACATGAATATGTATTCCTGGCATGTGGCTCCGTTATTCCTGCTCACAAAGGAGGGGATGCGATGGTGCAGTTAAGCCCAGTCTGTGGGCTGCATCAGGACAGAACCAAAAGCATCAGCCGCCTGTGTTTCTGCTCGGGCAGCTGCACGGTTATCATCCATCTGCAAAGAAATCTTACCTGCTTCAAGTCTGCACAGGTCTGAGTAACCACCAGTCTGTCTCACAGCATCACTTGAGCTTTTCTCCTCATTGGATCAAACTCTTGACTTCAAGATCTAACCAACAGTCGCCAAACACAGACAATCCAGATCCGAATGCTTCTGAGTTGCTGTCTGGCTCTGCCCTATGCATACAAGATCCTCCCTCTTGTTTGCAGCAAGTCTGCCTCTATTTACCCTACTTCCCCACTCAGGAGGTAGCGCCAAGGCAGTATGCTTGGAGATAAAGAGGAATCAATTAAAAAAAAAAAAAATCAGTTGCTTCAATTCCCAGCTCTTCTTATGACTCTAGAATCAGCAGTAACTGTCAATGCCCTGCTCCTGCCTCCCCAAATGGTGCCTCTCTTGGCAGCTCCAAATCAGAGCTTCACCTGTCCCATTCCTACTGTTGCCTTACCAGCCTGACACTCTGTGCCATCCCCTCATGGCTGCCATCCTCCAGTGTTTATTCATAAGGTAGGTAACAAAAGGCAAAGAAAGAGCCATCCTGCTCCAATCCAGGTCCTGCCACAGCCAAAACATGAAGAGGAAAGGCCGCAAAGTCCTCATGTTCCTAGGCTCCAAAGACATAACAAGGAAACATAACACGGAAAGTCCCCTGATGCTACCAAGCAGCACCCTGCTCCAGGCCCTAAATGCTGAGAGGCAATTCAGACAAATTCACCTTGTTGCACTGAGGACGTGTAAATTGCAGCTAGTGCCTAACTTGCCCATTTACCCCAAACAAGTCGGGATTAGAGATCTGCCTTCCATGACGTTGAGTCGGCCCCAAGAATAAGGGTTTATAAGGGTGCTTTCCTACTGGACTTTCCCCTCCACAGATCCTGGAAGCATCCAAGACATTTTTGCTCAATTCCCTATAACTGATTGCCCATACACAAGCCAAAAGAGCTCACATAGCTCTTTAGAAATGGCTGGGACTGCCTTAATAACAAGCATCTCTGGCAGCACTGAAAGGATCTCCATCTCAGACCCACAACACGCCTCTGCTCACTGCAAAACAGCAAGTCCAGCAAGCACACGTGCCCCAAGGCCACATCCCACCTTACCTGCAGGGAGAAGGTCAGCGCAAGCTCCGTCTCCACATGTCCACTCGGGGGCAATACAATCTCGTGAGACCGCAGGATGCGCTTGGAGCCCTGTACAGACACAAAGTCATCGGGTGAGCTCCCCAGAAGACAGCCCTCACATCCCACCCCAGTCCTATTTACTGAAAATCAGAAAACGTTGTCAGGGACTACCACAGAGAAAGTAAACGGATGGGTCTGACCTTGCCTTGCACTACTGTGAAATATTAATGAGATGGAAGGGAGATATTAATAAAGATTTGGGCATATTTACTGTCCCTAACTGCAACAAAGCAGCTTTTGTTCTGCCAAACGCCAGCATGCAAAAAGCTGTAAGTCAACTCCCACCCCTCAAGTTCAAGTCTTGTATTTTCACGTCAGCCAGTAGGTACAAGGCTCATCATCTCCTGGGTTTGGAGGCTGCAGCATCATGCTTAAATCTCCAGCGTTTGCCATGACAGACCAGCCTTTCCCTTTTGTGCACACACCCCTCCCTGCGGAAAGTGGAGATATTAATCTGTCTAAACAACCGCCAAGTAGCTGGGGTTACAAAAGAAAAAAAATCCATTAAGCATCACAGTGGAGTCCAGGGACCTGGTAGTATGACAGGGCAACTCCAAATCAACACGAAGTTTGGGCTGCTGTACACTAACTGCTATTTACTGTGTAAGCATTTCGTTTCAGGGAATGTTTCGTGGAAAACTAGCAGGAAAGCATGACAGGCTGCTGCCTAGCAAGCCTTTCTGCACTGTTCAAACACAGTGGCAAGTTTCAGAGGTCCCTGGCTCAATGTTCTGCTGAGGCTGCAGATCTGGCTTTTACCAGACGGGCTGATCTCTCAGAAGCACAGAACTGCAGCTCTCAAAAAAAGCAGCATCTGGGAAATCAGACTGTGGGGGTAAACACCTCCCAGTTACAACCAAAGGAAAATCTGGTCTGCCTGTATCAGCCTCAAATAGCATCCTGAGATGAGAGAGAAGCAGAGATTCATTTGCATCCCTTGCTCCCCAAACACGGCGCTCAGGCAGCCGGAGCGAGGGCTGCGATTCGCAGCCGCGCCTCAGCTCCTGCACAACGCGGCGTCGGCTCCACTGTGGAAAAGCCGAGGTGCCGAAGCTCCAGCGGATCAGAAGACAGACACCAGAGCAAGGTGAGGAACCGAAGGGCTCCCCCCAGGAAAAGCAGAACACACGCAAGTACAGCACAGGGAGCCCCGACGCTGGCAACAGCGGCATCTGTTCCACTGCTGCGAAGCTCCCAATAACTTGTTACGCAATTTGAAACCTAATGAAACATCAAATGCAGCTGCTTTTAGAAGACCGGGGCAGATAAATAGAGCAAAGGCTCGGGAAATAAGAGTTGACAACTCTTTGAACATTGCTGTTCAGGCGGCTGCGGGAAGACAGGGAAAACGCAGGTAAGATGCTCTCATTAGGTCTGAATTCAGTCACCCGCTCTGGAAGGACTCCAGCACCCGACACCTCTCTCTCGCAATTCCCCACACAAAGGCAGTGAGTCATTTGACAGAGATCACGTATTTGATGATCCAGTATCACCAGCCTCAAACAACAGCCGTGTCAGAAACCCGAGTGCTGGTAAATTAAGCGTCCCTGAAAGAGCTTGTCAGCAGCGGCATCATAACCTGCAAGCTATAAAGGGATTTCTAATAACAGAGTTTCATATCTGCCTGTGTCTGAGACAGCTGCAGAGCTACTGACCCACCGTTAAAGAGTATATCACAAAGAAATACGGGTGCTGATCCAGCACAAGGGACACCCAAGGTGAGGCAGCCTCTGGGACAGCAGTCATTCCAGCCACTGTCACCTCTCGGTCAACTGAAAGGACAGATCAAAGGCAAAAGAAGGACGGCCTGGGTATGTGAGCTACAGCCTGATGAGCACTCCAAACAGGGCAAGTCCCTCTGCCTTTCAGTTCTTCAGGGATCTGCTCTGGTGTAGAAAAGACTGCAGAAGAAGTGCTCAGGTCCAGACTTACTGTCGCAAGGCAGATCACATGTACCCAAAATAAACAAGAAAGCCCTACGTTTTAAAACTCTCTCTGGCCTTGCAAGTCTGGGGCAGTATTTCCAACCTTTTAATCCATAAAAAGCGTAAACAGTCAGCAGTAATCTGGGCAGGGAAAGACTTTGCTCTAGTTAAAGCTACTGAATTCTGCAACCCAAGTCTGACGTGCTCTACAGGTAGATCATTCACTGACAAGCCTCAGGCACTCACAGTGATTCATCCCCCATCCAGGAGTACAAACGTATGGAAAGCTTTCAGCCCTGATAAATACTGACAGCCTGGGAACCCACAGCCATGCTTCTTCCAAGGTTCCCACGAGTCCAGGTGAACGAAATAATTCCCTGCCTTTCTCCTCCTTGCTGTGAGTGCATGAATTCCCTGCAGCACAGAGGGATACATTTTTATCCCAGCCAGGCTGTTCGTGGAGATGAGATGCTGGTTACATCCCCAGCTGTACATTCTCGCACCATAGAGCCTTCATGATTTTAGCTTCCAAGCTAGATAGCTCATGTTTTGACAAAACCAGCTCTCTGCAGGGGTTTTCCTGGCTCTTTATTTGAAAAGTAGCTGCTTCTCAGCATGGTTAATGGCCTTTCTCTACTTAGAGCTCTGCTAGGCATTTACTCATTAAGTACTTCAGCATTTACAGTGAGGGAGCACGTGAGCCAGGCTGATGCTGTGACACACTGCGGAATCAAGTCCCCTTCCTTCCTAGCCTGCCTCCAGGCACCGTGACCTACATGTAGGTACCTAATTAAATGGCACAAACATATGCTGTAAAGTGGGTTATTTACCTAAGATGACAGCTGTGTTTTATGGAAACAAATTTAAAAGTACAGGCACCCTCCAGATCCACTGACAAGACCCTGGCTACAAAACGAGTTGGACTCCTGACAGCAGAGCTGCCCATCCACAGAGCAAGGCTCAGTCTCCAGACTCCCCCGAACCAGGACCAAGTTACCAAGATGTTCAGCCCTAAACTGAGCTGAAGCAAGCTAAACAGAGAAACAGGTTTGGATTTAGTGACAGCTGAGGAAGAGGTGACACTATATGATATGTAAAGAACATTTTCACATACAGATAAGCTCATGCTGAGCCATCAACAAAAAATATTCTGTGCTTACAACAGTGAAATGCAGTAGGAACATGAGGCAAGGATCTCAAGAGGCTCTCCACACGTCCAGAATGCCCTGATGTAGCTGAGACAAAGCCCATGGCTACAATGGACCCTCACATGGAGGTGAAGCTCAGTTTAGGCATCTAACAGTATTTTTATGCAAACAACACGTTTAATTCTTAGAACTGCGCAGCAATTACCTGCATTTTGACAGCAATGACCCCAGAAATAAGCTCCTTATCCAATTCCTTTAAGACTACCAGTTTCTTTAATGTCAAGCTGCACAACCTG
Source organism: Apaloderma vittatum (assembly GCF_000703405.1). NCBI lineage: Eukaryota > Metazoa > Chordata > Aves > Trogoniformes > Trogonidae > Apaloderma > Apaloderma vittatum. The sequence goes on along the minus strand of NW_009697246.1, from coordinate 23,237 downwards.
CAAACAGGAACAGAAGAGAAACAGTTACAATCAAGCCTGAAAAACGAAAAGCTCTGAATAGCTTTTAAACACAGCAGTATCCATTTGAGGGAGTACAGGCTCCAGACACAAGCCACACATGGATACAGACATAAAGGCAGCAGAAATATGTGAGGCTTCCCTGGCTTTTCAAACTGAGACAGTCTCTCTGTTTGATACACACCCATGGCCACAGGAGAGCCCCTCAGAGCACAGACTTCCACTGACCAGGGCCTGGGAACTCTTAACTCTGAGTCAGACCAAAAGCTTCAGGGTCAGAGAAATTAAATTCCATCAACATAAAAGCTCTGGGTCAGACTAATTTTAAACTCGTCTACAAAGCTTTCCTAGAGTTGGCTTTTTCAGACTCCCGGCTCCCAAAGATCTCAACTCCCACCTCCTCTTGTCAACCCACGAATTCTCCTCCTCACCCCCAAACAAAAGTGTTAGCAAGTGGCTTAATCGTCTTTAATGGGCGGTGGAGGGGAAAGAAGAAAAAAAAAAAAAGACTCGTGCAGTGCCCTCTGGCCTTGGCTTCACATGCCACACATATGCAAGTAAATCACATTTTTCACCCAGGCAATGCTACATTGTTCTGGTTAAAGTTGTTTGCACTTCTGCCTGCCAGCATAGGGAGCTTGGGAGGAGAAAGTTTGGACTAGCTGCAGCTGAGTTAAGGCTCTGAGGTAATGTGACCACAGTATTGGCACTGTCACAACTTCACAGAAGTTACCACCAGCTGGTGTAACTAAGACATGCCTAGAAACAAACTTCAGAGAAAGATAAACGTGCAGCTTGAGGAAAGCAGAGGCTGGAGAAACCTTCCGGGAGGGCTCTACTGACTACACATCACCCTCCACACCAGCCAGCAGCCCGTACCTGTCAGGTCTCCACTCCACAGCACCGGCATCTTTGGCCTCTGCACGGGACGTTAGCAAGGCTCAGCATGGCTCCTCTGAAACCCACTGCAGAGCTCTTTCTCCAAGACCAGCTGTACCATCAGGGTTGTTCATGAAGGGCCCAAGTCCAGCAGTAGGTGGGAAGAGGAGCTGACGTTGGATCTTGGTGCGTGCCCACACAGCAGTAGCACAAGTGCCACTGACTGAAGCCTGTGCTTGAATTATGAGACTCCACACAGGTGCCAAGAACCCAACAAGTCACCACTGCAAGGGTGACTTCACTTGTACCTCCACCACCTTCTTCTCTGTGACTGTGGCTCTGCTTGAACTCCGCCCTCTCGCATGGAGCTATGAACAGGAGAAAGCCAGGCTTGGCTCTTACGGTCCTCACTCAAGCACCTCTCCAGATCTGCCCTTGCCAGCCTCTTCACCACCCAAGCTCACACTACCTGCTTTCTCCACTCCTTTGCAAAGCACTGGTTCTTGCTATCAGCCGCCCACAAACCAAGAAGACAAACAGAGAAGTAAAAGCTCTCTCCTTTGCAGCATTTTGCATCAGAAGACAGTGCAGCCAGAGATGCTATGGCAATTACAAGGAAGGTGGGAAAAACTGCGTGTGCCTGGGCCTCCATTCCCCTCTGTCACACCACCAGCAGCAGCCGTGCCCAGCGTCATCGAGACAAACGTGCTGGCAAGCGCGAGCCTGGAGGTGCTGGGTGCCACAGGAGGGACGGCAGAAGCGGGCAGGA
>NW_009697246.1:20580-21541 GCF_000703405.1 Apaloderma vittatum | reverse complement strand
CTCTTTCACCCACGGGCAGCACTTCCCCACAGCGAAGCAGGCACCTGCAGAAGCAGGAGAGCGCAGGGCATCACCCTGGACTGCACACACAGGTGTCCCTGTGCACTGGACGTGAGGCGAGGCTGCAGCAGAGGCCCCCGGCTTTCCCGCCGCACCCTGAACAAAGCAGCAAGCGCAGACACACGTGGCCACCACCGTGAAGCAGCCAGGCCAGGATCTGGAGGAAGCAGGCTGTGATGCCATTTGTTTTCCTTGTAACGCAGAGGCTGGAGGACAATTGCGCTCGGCTTGCCAAAACCCACAGAGCTCGGGCCGGTCAGGTGCTGAGAGCAGAGGTAGGACAACACACTGGCATTGTCTTGACTGGCAGGCAAGGAACAAGGGCCTTTTCTCTCCAGCCTCAAACTCGAGGATGCAAAAGGTACGGGAAGAAACAATGGTGTTCTCAGCACACACAGCAGAGCACAAGGAGGGCGTTCTGTTCTCCGCTGGGCATTCCTTCAATTCATCATTGATGAGCTTTGATCAAGCCCTGTGGAGCACTTGCTGCTTGGAAAAAAAAAAATAAAGACCCTAAAAGCCTCCTTTACAGTGATCAGAAAAACAAAAGCCGCTGAAAAAGACAAGGGACACATCTGCTTTCTTTATTCTCTGTTGCTGGGCCGCTGGTACTATAAGGCATTTCACACAAAAAAAACAATGAAATGTTTATATTCTCCATTGGGGAGGAGGAAATAAAAATCAGAGAGAGATTAAATCTCACCAAATCATTCTTACCCTCAACATGCTTACTGTGACAGGTGTTCAGTCTAAGCTTGCAGCTTACAAATCAAAGCAACCTTCAGAACATGTGGCAGAAAGGGGCCATATCTTACTCAAATAATAATGAAAAGGCATATTCCAAGTGTGCCACTGCATGCAGAGCTAATGTGGCTCCACTGCAGCCAGCACAAGGATCCTG
>NW_009697246.1:15898-20569 GCF_000703405.1 Apaloderma vittatum | reverse complement strand
CATCCGCAGGTACAGTAAGGATTTTTCTGCTGTCACTGCCTTGGATAATGGCAGCACCTCCTTCCATACACTTATCTTCTGCCCAGGTTCTGCTGGACTTCCATCAAGTCTCAGGAATCAGGAAGGGGATGAGTCTCACAAAATACTTCTATCAACAAGCCTGTTAAGATTACACATTGGTGATAAAAAAAGGACAGACACAGATGGACCTGGAAAGATGGGGGGGGGGGGAAAAAAAGGAACAAGTCTACATTTGGAAGTTTCTAAGTATCTCTGTGAACACAGAGAAAATAATCTAGCACAGGCACACAAGGGGAACCGAGGAAGCCTCAAGTCTGGAGCCGAGAGGGCATGAAGTTCTTTGGGCAGTCTATAAAAAATGTGGGACTGCAACAGAGGAGGTGCAGACAAACCCCTTCTTTGCATGTTTCTTTCAGCAGTGAGCTACGGTTGCACATAGCGAGTTAAGGTAGCCAAAGCACTAAGTTAGCAGAAAAAAATATTAAATTAGGGCAATGGGAATCTGAGAGCCAAGATTTCCACCTTTTTTTGAAGGTTCATAGTAGATCTCCCTGCTAGGAGCACAGCTGGGTCCCAGGCAGCAGCGGGCAATGCCTGCTGAGGAGCTTGTGTCCCCTCCATCACACACATCCCTGCCATGGTGAGGAGGCACCAGGTACCTGCCTTGACCCCATTCTCAGGTTAACAAATCATGATACAGCTTAATGCGTTCTACAAGAACAAAAAAAGTCTTCATCGTTTTACATCACTGCTCCAAGCACAGAGTTTTAAAGAGGAAACCTGGACCTGACCCAACGGTTTTGACTTGCCCTGCTAATGTAAGTTGTGCTGAATAGCTTAATCGCAAGCTCTTTGCTCAAGGAGGCAGTTATCAGCGAGAAACATAACATTTGGGGGACTAAGATCCAGCAAACATGTCCAGAACAACCAAATAAAGTATCACATTCTTTATTCACTGGATGTTTTGCTTTTGCATCCCTCTGAGTAGGAAGATCAGGAAAATAAACTCCCTTCAAGAAAAAGTCTGTCTTGCTGAAATTAAATGTCTGTTTCTCCGCGGGGAACACAGTAATTGCACTGAGACCTCGCTCATGCAGAGAGTCAAATCAACAGGAAGAAAAAAATTAAAAATTAAAGACCTGTATTTTAATTAAGCCCCGCAGAAGTTGGGAATAATAACAGATGCATCCACAGCTATAGTGGATTTCAAGTGCAAGACAGAGGCTGGAGCAGAAAGACTCTAGCTCACTACACAGATACCCTTTGTCCAGGTTAAAAGCTGTAAAGGCATTGTTCCTAGAGAATATTTCACACCAGGAGCCATGCCTCCTCTGAGGTATGTAAACCTCAATCAGCTGATAGCTATAAGGAAGAAATTGGTTTCTGTTTGGTCACTAGACAGTTTCACCTCGCCCAAGTTTTTTTGTCATTTCAGGACTTCTTTTTGGCATTTCAGGACACTTTCAAGTTCGGCTGTGAGCGTTGGGTGTAAAGTGTCAGCTCAGAGCCAAAGTCAGTCCCAACATAAGGCACAAGCCACTTAAAGGAAAAGTGGACAGCTTGCCCATTCTGCACATAGCTACAGGGGCACCTGTGCAGGAGAGGTGGGAGCAAGAAGCCCTGCACAGCATTTTTCAGAGACAGCTGCTTAAGCAAAGGAGGAACGCACACAGCCCACCAGCACCCAACTGCACCAGCAGCTTCTTACGGCCGCTTCGCACACACCCAGGAAAAGACCACCACAGGGATGTCCTGTACTCACTGCCAAAGGCAGGGCTCTGCACTGCCCTGGGAGAGTTAGCCTGGGCAGAAAGCAGGGCAGAACTGTCCTCTCATGTCACTGAAGCATCAGTGGGGCCTCTGGGCAAGGGTAGCACTGCTAGAAGCTGCAGGAAGTGTGTTTCTGCATTTTCCAAGGCTTATGAGCTAATTCCCTCCAAAGCATCTAATCTCAGTCCCATTCTCAGGTAAGCTCCAAAGCAAGAAGAAATTAAATGAGGAGGCAGAGGTCAAGCATCCCAATTTCTGTCATGCCGGAAACAACCCGAGTAACTTGCAAAGAAACCCAAGAGCCCGGTGTTAGTCCCTGCTTGCTTCTCACATTCACACTCACCACCAAGCTGAACAGCTTTAGCCAGCTATTATGGCTACAGATCCATTCAAGTAAGCTTTAAGAAGCCAGGAAACAACTGCAGAGCAAGTATTTCCATTGTTTTTTTTTTTGTTCTCAAGGATCTTGAACTCCTCTTCTCAGGATTAATATAGAGAATTAAGGTCTTAAGATTCTGGAAACTAAGATCCACAGAAATGCTGTGGCAAGCAGCTCTTGTTCAGACAGGTAAGAGGATGGTGGCTTATTTTACACAACAGGCTCTACCCAGGACCTTACAAGGGCACACATGTGCAGGCAGACACTGTCCTTTTACAGCTGAAATACTGATCTGCTCACTTCAAAGATATTACAAATATACCTGCTCCAAACTGAGCATGCAAAAGGGGTGGAGGTATCAAAATTTAGCAGACACAGTGCATGACTTTTAGAAGATCCTAGAACCCTGCATGGGCACATTTACTATTTGAGGATCAGCACACAGTTGCAGACCAAGGATTAAAGCGTATTTAAGCTTAGATACTCCAATCCAACACAGCAGTTGGAAAACACTGAGAGATTTCTTCCTTCAGGGGGACAAGATGTTTCTGATTGGCTCTAGGGGACCCACTCAAGGCGGAAAAGGATCAGGATCCCTGCAAGCCAAACAACTCCGGCTCACATATTCTACTGGCACTTCTCGTTTCTTAGCACTTCAGTAGTATGGAAAGGAAAGGGCACTACTGAGGTGTAGCAACACTGGTGGAACCCAAGGGGTTAAAGCCAAATCTCTCCAGCTCCACACACTCTTCAGGTAGCCAAGCAAAACTTGTTGTGCGAGCTGGCAGTTGTGTCACACCATGTCCTGGACTACCTGGCTAAGACCTGATGTATTTCAAGTCAAACAAGCATGAAATCAGTCTGAAAGCATGAAAACATTCACCTCCAGGCATGTGCTTTGAACTGTGCCACCGAGAAATAGTGGCTTTCTCTCCCTTGAAGAAGACATTTCAGTGAGAGCAGAAGCAGCTCTCTTAACACATCTGTTGACCTCGGTCAGGATCTCAGTTCTTACACACACTGCTGTGCATTTGGCTTCTCACTCTTGATTTTGATGGTATCAAATCCCTTTACAGGGTGACTTCGGGGGCAGAACACACCACCGTGAAGCAGGGATTAGGCCTGTTTCTCAGACAGTCAATGGAGTGCAAAGGAGTTAGGCAAACTCCCCTGCGTTTTCACACCATTCTGCCCACAAAGCCAAGCACAGGCGCAGGTCTAGTTCAGTACACCTCTCCTGGCTTGCCTCTTGCAAACCCAGCATCTAGAACACTAGGACTGCACAGCATCCTGACACTGAAGTCAGCATCAATGAAAGCACCTATGGTACTGGTGGATTAAGTTTCATCAACGTTTTTAAATTTTTCAGGCAATAGAAAGGTGGTTTATTAGCTTTAAAGACTAAATTCAGCAAGTAATGAAAAGCTGATTCATTCATGGTTAATGCTCCTTTGACAGACCATCAGGATTACACTTTCTATATTGCAGAAGACACAAATGCATCTGATGTGTTGTATCAGTTCAGCAGTAGCTGGTGTAACCAGAGGCACCACCACCACGGAATGAGCAGCAGGATGGACACGAGGGTCTGACACACTGATGCCCCTGCACTGCAACACAGCTTCTTGCCCAGAAAGCGCTGAAAAGCTGCTCTCCCATTCGAGCACTGTCAAAGTAGCACATGTCAGAGACAGGACGTAGGCTGGTGAAGCCATTTCTGTGGCCAGGGCTTCTTCACTCAGCCAGCCAGCAGCTGAACAAAGGCACAACCCACAAAGCTTATGTGAGGCAGCCAGGGTGGAGGGCAGCTCCTACCACATGCCTTACATATTGGGATAACAGCATACACACAAATGAGCAACAGATCACGACCCAAACCCAAAGGAGACTCTGGGAGGAGGAATGCAAACTGAGGGTTAGGGGATGAAGAAGGGAGACCTTCACAGCTGGAACAAACCCACAGCAGCCATCCCCTCCCCAGTTCACCTCTTCCTTGTGTGTCTTCCTTATGCAACCTGCCTCCTCCTCACTGGGCCCCTGCCCCAGACAGCAGCGCCTGTCACACAGCAGACTGATCACCAGCATCAGCTATTCCAGACATGCTAGAGGAATGCTCTTCCCTGCCTGCCAGGAGCCGTTCCCATCTGCCTCTGAGCCCTCTGGGACTAGCAGGAGCTGTGCCAAGTAGCCATCAGAGCTAAATGCTTCCCTTCCTTCCAGTTCACAGCTTGCTGCAAAGCCCGGAGCAGCACCTCTCTGTCTTCACTCGTACCAGCATCCCCCTCTCAAGCTGACAGCGCTGCAGCTGGCTGCAAGAACAAAGACGACATCCAGCCTTCCAGCACACACCGAGGAAATCCTTGCAGCGGTAGCTAGCTCTGTTACAGGCATCAGCCAGTGAGACGAAAGGGTTAAAGAAAATGCCTTTGCCTTGCCTAGACTATAATCCTTACTCTCTCCTCTACTGCATTCATACCTTAACCCTGAGCACAGCATCTCCA
>NW_009697246.1:0-15867 GCF_000703405.1 Apaloderma vittatum | reverse complement strand
CCCCAGCACCCCCAACCACAGTGGCGGCAGCAGCAGGTTGGGAGCTGCAATGTCTCCACAGCAACGAGGGATGTCACAGGCTGCACCTGCCCAGCTCCCCGCAACCACGCAAAAAACAAGACCAGCTCCTCTGGCAGCCCGCTTGTTCCTCCTCACTCGCTGGCAAACCCTCCTCACTACCGTGTCAAGAACTCTGCTCTCCCCACAACTTCCCAGCAGCACCCCAGCCTCTATGTGCTGGGCAGCAAGGAGCCAGAGCGCATCCGCGTTCTGATCTGAGTGGCAGATTCCGAGGGAGGTCCTGCATCGGGCAGTGAGGTTTAGCATTTAGTGTTTTCTTTTTCATAGTAGGAAGCACAGGTCTCCAACCCCTCTTGCACCTGACTATAGCTAGGTGCTATTCCATTTTTTCATTCCCACTGCCGAACACCCCTCAAGGAGAGCTTGCTGCGGTGCCAGCAGGTGCCACGCTCCCTATGCACTCCTGTTTGTCACCGCAGTCCCAGCCACAGCAGTCCCGTCCCTGAGGTCTGCAAATCAATAGGGGGGCAGGACTCAGCCTGAAAGACCCTGATCTCTCCCTTTCTCTGTACAGCAGTCATCAAAGCCCCCTTCCTAAAAAACTATGCCAACAGGAGCCTTGACTTCAGGTCCACATCAGAAGAGCTTGTAAGGAAGAGCTCAGTTCTGCTTGGGTTACCCGTCACTGCGATCTTCTCATCACGAGAAATCAGGACTAAGAAGCCTCCAGCTAAGTAAGTAGTCAAGGAAAAACAGATGGCTTCTTGGTGTACCCAAACGCAAGCTTGTTCTCAGGGCATGAACAATTTGCCATGTCCCTGCCTTATTTCTCTCCACTTTGAATAGCTTCCACGACACCTCCTGATGCAGAGGCGAGCTGATTTAAACCATTTGCACCAAGTGCCAGCTGAACAGGGTTTTGTCTTGTGAACTTCACGATGTGGCCCGAAATAAACAAGTTGGGAGAACCACAGAGGCACAATTTAGGGCCCAAATGGCTGTTTGCTTTTTTACTGAGCGCTCAAAATGCCCTGTAAGGGGAAAGACAGAGCAGTCAGCAGCAGCGAAAAGCATCTGTGAACTTTGATGGTACGTTTGGTATTAGCCAGCACAGCAATCAAATATGCAAAGCATCTCACTGGCGGGCTTGCTTTCAGACTAGGAGAACACTTCACAGAACCCAATGCCCTTCTCATTGCAGCAGGTCTGTCAAAGCCTGCCATTCTGGCCTTCTTCCAGGCTGGCATGTGCAGCCAGCCACCCCGGTACCTCACAAAGCCAGAGGTCTGTGCTGTTCCTTTAATTGTCCTGTGTTTAATGCTGACTCCCTCCTCCCCTGACTCCAGAGATGAATGGGGTGACACTCAAAGAAATATCAGAATTCTTCACGTGAGTTAGAAACCTTTTTTTTTTAACTCAATTCTCATTGTGCTTCAAACACAGAACTATCCAGCACCCCAAAGTATGATTTTATTTTTTTTCCTGGCATGCAGAGGTTCCAAAAATACAGCACTAGCAACCCAAACTATGGGGAAGGAGGAGCAAAGGGAAGCAGCAGCTCCAAAGCGTGTCAGAAGGAAGGCTGGGAGAGCAACCAGCCCCACAGCACCAGATCCTCTGTGCACAAGGTGCTTTGAACAGGGGACTGCAGTGCCGACAACCAATCTGCTCTCTGGCTATGGCTCAAAGGATGTTCCAAATCAAACACATTAAAATAGTTATAAAAGGAAGGTTCTTCTTACCCAGAAGCATTTATTTAGATTTGAATGGTGCCAGTTTTTATAAGGCAACAACACACAGCTGACAAAGCAGCCTCCATCAGTGCTAAATATAATTCACAAAGAACTCCGGGTCCTGCCACTAAAGCTGGGGAACTCTATTCAGCACTAAACCCATTGGAAACACTGGTCAACATCTCTTATACCGGAACAAAACATTGAGGGTAAAGCAGCTGAACTATACTATCCCTTGCAGGTTGGTCTCCCCAGAAAAGAAGGGGCACACTGAGAGAAGCTTTGCAATACTAAGTGGTCAGAAAAGGTCTGAAAATATGAAAGTGTTCAGCACTCCTTGCAAAGAAGAAATGCCTCCAGATGCCTTTAGTTGAGGCTACAATGTGCTCCGGTACCCATCCCTTCCATTTCTTCCATTAAATATTCCGGGCGGTGCTTGCTCGTTTGCACACAGTCTGTTGGAGCACTCCGAAAAGCACAAATAAGCTGGGAAGGAAATCACCAAAGAACAGGAATAAGGGATCTAGCAAAATTCTAAAAGCCTAAGAGTCAATCACATTACTCAGGTCAATGCAAGAATGAGAAGGCTGAAGTGAAATTACCACCACTACTGCCAGGGATGAAGCTTCAGCAGTAACCAGAAGCAATATTTTAACTTCAAGTCAAGCCAAACTGCACCAAAAAGGCTTATGGAGAGTGCAGTGCCTGGCTTGCTGTCAACCACAACCCCAGCTTTCCACTGAAGGCCTTGAAAACCAGAGCCCACCGAAAGTGCACAAATGAACAGAAACTAGGATTTCTTGTGGTCTTTAAAGCTGACCCACAGAGGTTACTTTACAGCAAAGCAGCAGCAGATTTTGCATTGCCAAAGGCTGTACAAAACGTCTTCCTTGAACTCTGAGGAGTTACCCAAATGGGAAGGAACCCACATCACCAGGCTGCCCTTACTGCCTGGGATGGCCAGGAGATGCATTTCCAGGCCTTGCAGTTGGGCTGCAAACAGCTCAGACTTTCAGAGCACTTCTGATCCTCTCTCAAGAAGAGCAGATTCCTTTAGGGAAGCTCCCAGTCTTCAGGTGATCTCAAAATGTCTCTCAAGAACACTTTAAAAATGCCTTCCCACCCCCTATCTTTCTCTTCACATCTAAATATACTCTGTGTGCTTTACTTTAAAGAGCTGCTACTGAAAAAGCAAGCACTTGTTTGGAAATAGCTCAGCACAAGCTTTTCTGTTTGTTTTCTTTTCTGTAAGAAACCTTGTGACAGATTTCACTGCATTTCTCATGGAAAAGGGAGAAAATCTGGCGACTTGGACTTTGTTGACCCTCTTTTCTGAAAGTTTACATGACCTTTAGTTTTATCAGGGAACAAAGGAAACACAATTTTTAGTAAGGTATTCAGAAGAACCACCAGTGCCAAACACTTGCAGTGGCAGGCAGAACGCAGTGATTTGCTCCAGAGAAACATTTGCATTTCCTTAATACCCTAAACCTCTTCAGCAGCTGTCGGAAGTTGAGCTGGAAGCAGAGATTCGGTATAATTTTGATATTAAATTTCTTCAGCATCATTGCTGGTGATATTTCATTCCTGAAAGCAATAAAGAAGCAACAAAGCAAACCAAATGCCTGAACTTGTTAGTTCAATTTGTCAAGAATATTTATGAAAAGATCTGAGTGACCTGTTGTCAAGGGCTGGCCCGGCCACTAGACCAATGACAGGTGCTCTCTATTAATCCTTCTCCCTGTCCAAAGGGGAAAGGAAAAGAGAATAAGGGATTGAAAAAGAAAATTGAAACAGTTGTAACGAAACAATAATAGTACTAATGAGAAAATAATGAAATATATACAAATCTATACAAAATCAGTACCAAACCCAAGCCTTGATGGCAATCACCACTGATGCTGCAGGGCAGGCAGGCACCATGGAGTCGCAGACTGGACCCAGCAGCAGAGGGGAACCAGACTCAGGAGCTGGATTTCAGAATTGGATTCACGAACTCACAGATCAGGATCAAAGGCAGAAAAACTGACAGAGTCCTCCTTGAACTCCTGCCACTGAAGAGAAGAGCTTAACTTCCGTGACCGCTCAGGTTTAGACTGAATATGATATATATGGAAGGGAAAACTTTGTTGGTCAGGTTTCGGTCACCGAAGCCATAATGAAATGGGCCATCCCTGCCTTTCACATCTTACATATAGGAGAATAATGCCTCCCACTTGAAGATTTTGCTTGCAATTTGCAAGCAGTCTTGCAGGCCATGGTTTGGTAGGACAGTCAGCACTGAGGCAGTCAAATTCACATCTCTGAAGAAATCGTATTTCCCTAAGGAGAGAGAGAACAAGAAATGTGTTTTTGTGGCTCCCACAACCTTGGTGAACTCGAGTTCTTCGAAGATCAAGCGTAGATTTGCCACCACTCCCCAGGTATTTATTTTGAGCCCTTGTTTCCATCACGGTGAAGCAAAGGTCAGCTCACAATAAGAATCTCAGAAAAACGCTGGAGCCAAGGAGAGTCCACACTACAATTGCTTCACTGAGAAGTTTTTGGATGTTACGCATATGAGAATTCTGACCACACAAAAATGTTCATTACTAAGTCATTTTTCTGTTTTCCTACCTGAATCAGCAAGAACACTGCCGAGACAGATGACTGATACTCAGCAGCATCCTCTCTTTGCAGGTGTATCATCTCAAACACAGATTAGCTACTACTGAGAGCAGGTCCTCTCAGAGAGCTGGTGGAGAGCGTGAATTCACTCACAGGAGAAAAGCCCAAAGTTACTCATGCAATAGCTTGGAAAACATGGTGATAATTTTGGAACCAAGATAGCCCTGCAGGAACAGCAACAGTCTGTGAGCAGAAGGTAGAAAACAGAGAAACAAAAGCTATAGAAGGAGTCAGAATTCATTGTTCAAGAGACAGGAACTGTGGGAGACAAGATGAACTGCTGAATTTCCAGACATTAGAGAATTGTTCACACTAACCTATGCCAAATTCTGCCTTTAAACTGTCACAGGTCTTTTGTGGATGTCAATAAATCTGCTCCAGCTTACCTAGAGACAGACATGGGCTCTTGGTCTGGCTGTGGTTCAGTGACCCCATATCAAATCCCTGCAGCATTGGGCCATAGCGACTGTCACAGAATACTGTATGTCTGCAACTTCCAGTTGCTGGGCTTTGTTATGCACCATAAAAAGCTAGAAATTAGGAAAGCGTCAAGTCTGACAAATGCACAGAGGGAAGAGAGTTGTAAAATTTCTCCATTCAGTGAGAAGGCAGAGGAGAGCCGCAGCATGCAAGACTGGATATTCCTCAGGCTTCACACATCAATCAAACTTTTGTCTAATGCATTCTTTATTATATTCCAGCTGTCGTACGATCTCCACAAAACTCAGCTATGTATCCTTTTCTCAGCGACACTTCTAATGGATTTCCCCATCATGAATCTACCCTGCTCCAGATATTTCCTATCTGCACTCAAAAGCACCGAGTGGGCAAAACGTTCTCAGAGCTCGATAAAAATCAAAGTCAAGTGTTTTCAACAAAATCCTCTTTGTTACCACATTCTGATCGCTTGGCTACCAGAACTGAAAACCTGTTCAGAGATGCCTTAATAATGAAGTATCATTTAAAAATAAAAAGCACTTGCAGCTGTGCATATTTCACATCAGTCACACGACTGTGAATTACACCTCAGTGTGTCCTTGTAGAAAAGAGGTGGGCTGTCAGCGGGATGGGAAGGGGGGAGAGAAAAGAAAGGAATTTCTATAAAACAAAAGAGCTCCAAGAAACCGATACAACTTTGCTGGAAGCTATTCCCAGCCCACTCAACATTTTTGATTGTATACAGACATACCAGAATCCCGACAAGGGACATTTTTCCCAGTTAAAATATGAACCATCAGCAAATCTAGCCACCACTGGAAAGAAACATGACAACCCAGTGGAAGTAAAAGAAAAAAGCAGAGTGAAATCATCTTAAGGTTGTCCTAAACCAAGAGCTGCCTCCGAGACTCCACTGTGGTGGCAGCCTCACACAACCAGACGCCCAGCACACTCCTAGCTAATGCCAAGCAAAGCAGGATTCTGCAGTTCCTCACCAGAGTCATTTACGCAGCACTTCAAAGCACACAAGAAGCAAAGCACCCTTCCCCACCTCACTAGAAGCCCTGTGAAGAACTGTACGGCTTTACCAACATTCACCAGGCAGTTTTACAGTGACCCGTTCTGCAGCAAAGTGTGCGCTGGCTCCAAGTCCACTGAGAAGCCAAGGGCTACATGATGTTTTCACAGCTCCAAACCACACCAGCCGCCTGTGGCAACACTAAGAGAAGCCAGGGGAGACGTAAATATTGCAAGAACGCAGGAGGCAGCACGCGGATGGGAGATTGGTGAGGCTGGGCTAAACCTACACAACCCAGCTCTGGACCAGAGCCTGTACTGAAGCACCTGGGTGCAACAAGGATTTTTTTTTCATCCAGAGATCCTCTTACATGCTAGCACTGTGCAGCAGCTGAAATACCAGGACCTGCAGGGGAGTAAGGCTGCAAAGCAAACCTAAATGTCCAAAATCTGGCCGAGGCAGACGCATCTTCAGAAGGCAGTGCCATCAGCATTCGTGCAGGGCAGTGAGAGGAGCCCAGCGCAGCGTGGGAGCAGTCCTAGAAAACTGGCCTTGAATGCAGGTGCAGCAGGAGCATAAACAGAACCGCTTAGTACTGCCAGGTTTGGGTTATGATCCTAGAACAAGGAAATAATTGAATGAACAGCTAAAGCTTATTATGTACTTTTTAAGGACACCCAGCAGGACCTTCCATTTATGCATCAAAAAAACAGGAGCATGCTGACTGAAGGCTAAACCAAAAAAAATCCACCACTGAAATCTCTTCTCTCTGGAAAAAGCTTTACTCGCTTGCTTGGACTAAGCACTGGCCAGGCTACTGCTCCTCATGGGCCAACGGTAAAGAACCACTAGAATTTTGTCTTGGGGAACGCTTTACATACAAGCTGCTGAATGTTGGGAAGAAAAAATCCTCTGATTTGCTTTGGTATCAGCAAGCAGCTGTCAGATCCTCACTGGGACTGAACATGAGCTGGCAAAGCTTATCCAGGCACCTGGAGACACTCAAAGTCTGTTTATGAAGCAAGGACAAAGCCTACAATAATGTTTCCACCTCTATTAAGCAAAATAAAGTAGAATCCTGGCAGAACGAAGATATGGATCCCGCCAGCCTGAAAAAGAAATCGGAGCACCTTAAATTCTGGCACGTTTTCAGGTGCGGCATAGGGAAGAGGCAGAAGTGCAAATAAAAGGGAGTTCAGCCCCTAGCAAGCCACCAGCAACATGAAATATATATGACCCAGTTCTTGCACTTCTCGGCTTTCCTTGCAAATCCTTCATTTTAAGGCAGTAGGCGCAACTTGATCAGGAAAGCAGTATATCATCTTTCTACCAGTTAGAAAGCACGCAGGTATATTTTCACAGAACAGCACATTTTAGAACAATCCTTTTGCCGCTGAAAACTGCCCATCCGAGAGGAAGAGACCACAGAGGAAGGCTGCAGGACAGCCTCAAGAAACTCAGAGCAGACCCTGCAAGCTGTAAATCAGCAGGCGGATAGAAGGGTGGAAAGGGCCATGGGAGGAGAGCAGGATCAGAAGTACTGGAGATTTATGAGAAGTGATGCTCTAACAACAGCTTTCTTTTAAGAAGGAAGCTCTTCCTGCTGTAAGTTAATCTATTTAGTCTTCATATAAATTTATACACTGGGGACAGGCTGTACAAAGGATAGGGAACTCCTTGTTCAACTAAACCCAACCATTTTAAAACACCTACAAAATCTATCCAGCAACATGGGCCATGATAGAGGGGGAACAGTCACCTCCCCCCCCAGCAGCTGTCAGAGGTTGCTCAGTGGAGCTGCCCCAGCATTTACACAGGCTAGAAGATCACCTGGAAAGGTCTTTTTCAGCTGTGTTTTCTATTTTCCTTGTTTCTCCCAGCCCCAAGAGGTCATGCAGATAAAAACACTAATATAACTAATGCCAGATGGAAGACAAGCTAAGCCATATGAATCTTTGCTTATTATATAATTACCTTCATTTCTTGTAGAAACATGGAAATGCTTACAGTCACTGGCTGAATATTTTGTACATAAACAAACACTTCTAGGCTGTCTATATTTTAAAGAAATTAAGCCCACATGGTTTGGACCAACTACTCCATTACCACGTCGCGCATTTATGAAAAAAACCAAGCCTGATTTGGAACTTATGCCAGGAGGCTGCAGACACCAATCTCCCCCAGGAGCCCAAAATAATACTTATCAAATGTGCTCGTCAACTCAGTTATAGATTTACTGGGTAGAAACTTAAGATTGCTTGTACTCAGTGTTAAATACACCAAATTATTTCTTCAGAATTCAGGGTCATTTAATCTACCCTCCATGAGCCCCAATCTACCATCAAAGAAAACAGGACTGAAACATTAAAGCTCAATTTGCCATTGAACCACGGCAGTATGGCAACGGACAGTTTCAGCAAACACACCAAACCATGTGCCAAAAACCTCCGCAGGCTGCCCACGTAAAATCCACAGGGAAGCTTCCCGTGTACAGGTAAGAGCAGCACTGAGAAACTGCTACAGATGGAGCTCTGCAAGTCACACTCTTACTACAGAGTCATCCGCAATTAAAGATCCAGTGCACGGGTGAGAGTTCTGAACGGAGACAGCTGTATTTGTAGGTGCACATGTTTGAATTTGCATAAGAATCGGTGTGAGAGATTCAGTTACATCCCCAACAATGTCCATCAGCTTTGGTTACACTGTCAGCTATCCAAGTTAGAAAGCATCTGTCTGACAATCTCCTTGCAGAGAGCCTGGCTCCCAAAAGCCTCTTCCCACCAGAGCCCTCCCCTTAGAGTCCAAAAGAAGGAAAGGCCACCTCCATCCTAACCGTCCCTTCCCCTTGACCCCCTCTGACAACTCCAGCCCCGAGCTGGAGAACACGCACGGGACTTGGGACCACCCCGGGTTTCCAGCACGCGCTAAAACGCTGAACTTCTCCTCCCACGGTCATCACGAGTAAGTTCCTCAGCCTAAGGAGAAGCTCTGTTAAATTAGAAATGTGGGGCTTACACTGGGAGTAGGCAGAACCACTTACAGCTTCCACTCTGTGACTTCCCAGCAGCAGCACCAGATTAAATGGGTTACACACTCCGTCCCCATTTGGACCGTCACCCAGCAAAGCGTAGCAGAGAACTCACCCAACTGAAACACAACTCACCTCCTCGCCTTTACCCCCCAAATCCTGCCCTGGTCTGTTTTCATCACATGAACTCTGAAATGCTTGCACAGGTACCAGGCAGGAGGTGCTGGCAAGCAGCAGCCTGAACAGGCAGGTGCGAGAGAGCAACGAGACACGTCAGCCTCGGAGGAGCTGGGAAAAGCCAGCTGTAACCTCACCTGAAGGGTGCCAGGGCAGAACACACAGCTCTACGCACACCTGAGAAAGAGCTCTTCGGTGAGCCAGCTTTTGGAGCTTCGCTCTAACGGGCAGAGGAGGGGTAAATGCTTGTGTCTTACACCCACAGACACCCAGCACACAGATGGAAAGGTAAAAAGCTAGAGAGAGCGCCCTGATGCTGGCTCCCCACGGATGGGAAAACAGAGACTGCAATTGCTCTGCCCTGAATGGTAACGTCCCTGTCCCTGTTACAAACACTGAGTTCACACAGTTGAGGCAGCAGTGAAATCAGGACACACGTGACAAGGTGAAAAGACTGCACATATATTTGATGAACTGGAAAATTTGCAGGATCGTCTCGAGATTAAAACACTTTATAGACACCCATTTTCAGAACAGCCTCTCCAGAGGCAGCCAAATCTAGCTCTGGCACAGCCTCCAGCTGAACTGTTGCTCTCCCTGAAGAAACTCAAGACTGACTGACCTCAAACGATCCTGCTATATTTGTAAAAATGTGTGAGAGATGTCCTCCAACAGCCCTACAACCTTCATGGACTTAGGAAAGGCAGAACACATTTCATCAAGGTTCCAGCCTGAACAGGGTTAAGAGTTATGCTGCCAGACCAACTCCCTGAAAGACAGGAGAAAGGAATCACTCTCTCGAGTGTAGAGAATGGGGTTAACTCTTCTTTTAAAGATAGACCCACAATCTCAGCGCCATCTGCATCTAAAGAGAAGCCGTGCCTCCAGCAGGCCCAGCAGAACCTCACCAGCTCTTCAGAGACCTACATCTCAGGCTGGTACAAAGCTCTCCAGACTCTCACTTTTTTGGTTTCAGGATGCACTACGAAATTGGTAGGTGGGCAGCAAACTCTCTGCAGTACAAAGAAGGCTGTGCTCCGCTGCAGCTGGCCCTCAGCAGCTGTCCGGACAAAACCCAGTGGGGCACCAGTTAGAAAAAGTCACACGCTACATGGAAAGGAAGGCTGGCTGGGAACAGCCTCAAACACCTCTACTGTCAAACTGCACCCATAGATAAATAAGCAGGAGACCACACTGCTGTGGGAAAGAGCATCCTTGTCTACCTCCCTGTGTGTTCCCAATTCTGATATAATCCACCTGCTAGTCTTTTTTATTTTTTTTCCTACCCCTGCATTAGGATGAGGCAGGTGGATTGAGCGCTGCAAATTGTTTCTCGCTCCAGAAGCAGCAGCGTGTCTGTGCGGGTTCCTCTTGTGGTACATGCTGGTAAGCAGCTGCAAGAAAAGGAATTGCACTGACATACAAACCCTGCAAGAGCTGTTTCATGTCAAGTCATTGCCAAGCTACAATCCCACCGCTTTACTCAGAGCGCCCAACAGGCCAACGTGCTCCGAAGGCGCAGCTCACCATCAGCTCCGCACGAACGACGTGCCCCAGCCTTCGCAGCTGTTCCCTCCGGCCGACTGCTGCTGCGTTCTCCCACAGAGGATAAGCCCGGCTGGCCACAGGAGCGTGCCACCAGCTTGCCACAAGAGCACGGTCACGGCACAGGGTGGTGCAGCTGGGGCGAGCTCTCAGCAGAGAATTCCCCGCTGCAACCCAGCGCAGCAGGAGCCAGGGCACGCTCACGCAGGACGCAGCAGACACGACACTTGTGGACCTTTGCCTGGTTCTCAGCGGTGTATCTGCATTAACCACGTTCCCCAGGCAGAGGCCATCCTCTCAGAAAGGGGATACAGATTGATACAGACTATATATAGATAAGGCTTCCTAAGAATCTCTTGATGGGGCTTATTCTCTGCTCTATATCTAGATCTGGCCCAGCGCCTGATGGGAGACAAATCAGACAAGTGTATGTGCAGGCTGCAGCTCATTTTGGCCATTAATGAGAGCCCTGCACTAGGAACCCTTGAAACACAGAACAGAAACACATTAGGAGCTCCGTGGCTTTCCTGGGTCTCCATCTTCAGCCCTCCGCGTGTTCCCCTGCGCAGATGAAGATCCCTTCAGAAATCTCTCTACTGCACATGGGATTTACCTACCAGCAGCGAGAAGCACCTCCAAGCCCTCACACTGCAGTAGGAAAATAAAGAGAGCTGGGAAGGATTTTTGGTCAAGCTTAACAGAGCAAAAGGACCTGATGTGAGGAGAAAGTGTCTTTCTTCAGAAGATTTTTAACAGCAAAATAAAACTACTTTACTAAGCAGCACACAGGAACACACTCGATCCCCCTCCCTGCTTCTTCACAGCCCCACATTTCTAATGACCTCTCCCCAGCCCCAGCAACACACGATTAAGAAAATCCACCAGGTTTTTTCCTTTTTTTGAACAAAAGAAATTACCCCCCAAAGCCCAGGAGAACCTGCAAACATTGCAGGTTTTCTTAAGCCTCCTTCCTTCTGCTAACCTCCCATAAGGTCCAGAGCACCTGACTGCCAGGAAGGGAGATGAGCAGGAGAGGGGGCTTGGTTCACCTTCAGATCAAACTAGAGCTTGAGGTGGAAGTCCCATACATCTTAAAGCACCAGCGAAGAGCTAAACTACCATTTCCTAGCAGCAGCAAAGCAATCACACTGATTTTATTTCACTTTAATACAGTTCAGATGAGCCATTGCAAGAAAACAGGACAAGTCAATCAAAACTTCCCAGTCTCCAGGTGTTATTTCCTGCCCAAATGGCACACACCATCCTCAGGGACATTTCCTAGCATGTTCAAGCATCTATGAGAGAAAAGGGTAACTCTCCAAACCAGCACAGAGGCTATGGGTGAGCAGCACACTGTGCACAACATCAAAGTTGATACTTTATGCTAATCTGCCTGCTCACTGGAGAACAAATGCTATTTTCCTTGACAACTCTCCTGAAATGAGATCTGAGCGAGCCTGCAGATTTCAAACTCTTTTGAAATTATCAGTAAAACAAACATTTTTAACTTTCAGTGCAAAAATCCTTCCCAAGAACAGCTGCTCGGCAGCTCGGGAAGGCAGCGACTTCCACGAAGCACACGGCCTCCAGGAGCCGCGCACGCAAAACCCGAAGGTGCGGCAGCCATCACGCAGCACCCCGAGCCAGGCAAGCACCCACACACTGCCCGGCTTGCAGACCCCAGCAGGAAAGCCTCCACCAAGCAAACCTTGCAGCATACAAGCTGCTCAGATTTTTATTTTTGCTGCACGCTATAAAAATTAGATTGCTTTCCCGCTGGAGCAGGGGAGGTCCGACGCTGGCATTCAAGCTCCTGATCAAAAATAGTTATTGCCCTGCGAGAAACTGCACTGGAAGCCAGGCTGGCGCGCAGACTCGCAGCCACGAGGCGAGAAGGAACAAGCAGGCTGCCTCAGAAGTAAAGGCGCAGCTCGTGACAAGCAGCGCAGCCACGCAAAGCGCCGCGGGAAAGGCTGAAGCGGTTCTAGGGGACGAAATGGGTTCCAGATTCCAGCACCAAACAAGAGAGCTCACGCATCTACTTTTCCAAGGAGCTCAGCTTCTCCTCCTCTTCCAAGACTTGGGTTCACCAGGCAGACCTGCAGACCCTCTACTACAGCTGCGCTGACCCAAGGACAGGGTCTACCCATGCAGTAGCCATCAACACCCCTTGTTTTCTGAGGAATCCCTCCTCCAGGGTTGCTGGCTGCTGCAGCCCCATCAGAGCTCTTGAGGCAATTCGTTGTTTTAAACAAATGAGTGATTAGCAAGGATCCACTCTCTCCTTGTGAAGCTGGCTGCACGCCCTGCAAGTCTCCGCATCACTGTACAGTACTATAATCCAATTAAACCTCACCAGGAGAGGAGCTTCACGCTATCAGACTCAATTAGGCAGTTAAGCCTCTTATCTGCACGTCAGGATCCGTTCAAACTAAAACTCCCCCAGCACTGTTTGGGAGGTGGCATTCTTCAACCAAGTAAGGACACAGATGTCACATCTGGAGCCACAGGAGGATCATACAGGTTGGGGAATTCATACTGCCGGCATATAGGGAGGTAGAAACATAGGAAAAATAAAACACAGCCACCAGTTCCTGCTCACTTGCTCTCTGAGGCTCTCCCTGCTCGTCCTCCTGCTCCCTGGCCTCTCAGGGAAACAGGGCAGTTCTGAAGGAGCACGAGGGGCCCAGAAGAATTTCACTCTCTTGAGCAAGTCAATGGAGAGGTAAAGGCTGACGGAGGACCTGGCAGTACCGTGTTGTTTGGCAGCCAGCCAGCAGTTCTATCGGAAATACCCACCCTCGAAGGTCACCGTAACCGTGGCAAAATTTGGCCCAAAAGAACTGGAAAAAGCTGCCAAGACGTGACGCAAATAAAGCCAGTGAGCAGGCCAGCTTCCTGCGCAAGGCCAAAACACGAAGTGCTCTTGGAAAAAGAAAGATTAAGGGTTGCAACAAACATAATGGCCTCTTGTAACAGCTGAGTTGTTGCTTTTCTTTTCTTGGCAGAAAAGACGGATGTTTTGTTGCTGGTTGATTAATCTATTATGCAAATCACTTCATAGCTAATTCCATACGACCACAAGCTCGCCACAGAAATCATCTGCACGCTCAGAGCCGATGAAAGGTGGACTATCAACAGCTCCATTTGACAGAGCTTTTACTTCCTCCAGGGTCACCTCCTGCCACCCAGGGCTGCAGGAGCACAAGCCAGACCTGCCAGGGAACACCAGGGGAAGGTCCCTTGGGCACCTTCACTTGGCGGAAGGTGAAGAAAGAGGCCCTTTGAAAAAGCAGCTCTTTCCTTCCACTCCCAGCACCCTTCTGCACCAGGCATGTGAAAAGTGTCCAGACAAAAACCATGCACAGTCCCACCCAGAGACCTTTCACGAGCAGCTTTGAGATTTTAAGACTTTCTCAGAACCACTCATGACATGCACAAACTTCACCTCGCGGCAGCTAAAAGGCAACTCAAAGTAAGGCTAACTGGAAGCTTCACTCCAACAAACTACTCAGCCTCTAGACAGACTTTTTTTTTTCCCCCCACTGAATACAAGAGTACAAATTACACTCAGCAGTATCACACAAAGTGACAAACCTAGTAACTGCTGTGATAAGTTTTACATGGGGAGCACTAAGGGATCATTTGATCTTGCCCAAAGTAAACGTTATTTTGGTCCTGATCTCTTCCACGAAGGCTAAGAAGGAGACATAGGACCTCCTGGCTCTAAGGAAAAAAAGGGTTGGTTTTGGCTGCCATGCTTTACCCCAAGCATTTCATCTCCATTGCTCAGTTGTGCATGCTTTTCCTCACACATTTGAAATATTCAACATCGCCTTAGTGATTTTTTTTCAAGTCTATCCTGTTCGCTCATTTGTATTCCATTTCCTTCAGTGGTAAAACATTAGGCATTCCATGCTATACAAACAAAGTCAAAACAAAGCCTCCAAATAAGCACTTCTGCAACGTACCTAGTCATCCGAGTAATTAAGACATTTTCCTAGTTCCAGACATACTGAAAAACCTGCAGTCAGCTCCCAACAAACATGCCAGCACCTATCCTGACAAACAAGAGTTCCCTCCTCAATGTTAGCACACCAATAGGTCAGGAGGTTAAGATACAGTTAAATTAACACCTCTCCTTACCTGAATTAATCAGCATTTTTAAGGATGGCATCACCTGATCATAATTATCACCCTAGCAAGCTGTCCACCTTCCTTCACCCGTAGAGCACACAGTTGCCGTTGCTCAAGCCCGGTCAGAACGTGCTCTCGTTGGCCAAGAGAAGTTCCCATTCCTGTTGCTCACCCTAGCAAGCTGTCCACCTTCCTTCACCTGTAGAGCACACAGTTGCCGTTGCTCAAGCCAGGTCAGAACGTGCTCTCGCTGGCCAAGAGAAGTTCCCATTCCTGTTGTAGGCACACATCCTTCGTACCAAGAGGCAAAGCCTCTCCCTTCCCAGCACAGCTGCAGCAAACCTGTACCAAGAACAGCCAGCTGTGGACTTCGTGCAGGTCATAACCTGCTCAGCACTCCGATGGGAGAGGGAATTAGCACCACAGAGGGGTGCAAACATGCTGATTGCTGGAGTGGCTCTACGCCCCAGCAGCCCTCTCCATGTTCCTCCTGGTCACACATCCATGCCGTTACCTTTACATGCTCACAGACCGCTCTGCAAACCACTGCAACCCATGACAGTGAGACAGGCCAGTGGGCGAAGGCAGGAGCTGGCACAGGGAGAAGAGCACATAGCCCAAGGCATGAACAAACCGTGAGGATCCACTCAGCTGCTGTGAATCTGCAGCCTCACCCCAATCAGTTTCCATCGCCCCCGGGGATGTCTACACCAGGGCTGGTGTGACAGTCCATGTGCTGTGAGGCCATCCCACACCACGCTGAGCAGTAACGTCGCCGCACCAGCAACCTCCAGGAGATGTGCGTGGCTTCCCTTTCTGTTTCCTCATCCAGCAGGCAAGCTACAGAGGCGAGCTGACACGTGAAATGCTTGGGAAACACCTGGTAAACTGTGTCAGATCTCCAGCAGCATCTTTTCCCAAATCTGTCCTACAAGCTTCTTCCCTATCTCTCCAAGGGACAGCAGTCATACCTGCAGTTTGATCTCAATACACTTCATTTTACAGTTAAAAGCTTTGCAGGAACTTTTTCAAGTATGTGGCAATTAAGGCAGTAGCATAAACCAAATCCTATTCTGAATCATAGAACAATTCAGGTTGGAAAA
>NW_009697245.1:165577-191265 GCF_000703405.1 Apaloderma vittatum | reverse complement strand
GGGTCCGCACCCTTCTCGGCGCTGCTCTCGACCAGTTATTCGCCTGGCATTTTCTTCCTTTCTTTTCTTTTCTTTTCCCCTTTTATTTTTTTTGTTTTTTTTAATATGGAAGCGTGCGGCGTTTCATCTGTCTAAAATCCGCGTGGGTCCTGACCCCGGGAACGGGCAGGGTCTGGCAGCGGATCGCTCTCTTACACGCTCGCTCCACACAGGTGTGCACTTTCATCAGTTTTCAGCGGCGCCGTGTCACTGCTGCCTGTCCCCGGGTTAATTTTCGCTATCGCTCTGAAGCACCGCGTTGCTCTTTCCGCTCAAAAGCGCTTCTGTCACAATCCTCTGACAATGCCCCTTGTTCCCGGGAACGGGCAGGGTCTGGCAGCGGATCGCTCTCTTACACGCTCGCTCCACACAGGTGTGCACTTTCATCAGTTTTCAGCGGCGCCGTGTCACTGCTGCCTGTCCCCGGGTTAATTTTCGCTATCGCTCTGAAGCACCGCGTTGCTCTTTCCGCTCAAAAGCGCTTCTGTCACAATCCTCTGACAATGCCCCTTGTTCGAGGAGTGAGGCATCGTCTGGTATAGTTTTATACGTTTAACATTCATTTTATATGCAACTAGAATAAGTAACCACTTTTCCTTGCCCGTTTCTTTGTAGGGAGAAGCGGAAGTTTTAACTGTCTTCCCATGGCATCTTGTCTTTTTTGAGGAGGAGGTAAGGTTAATGTCATGTAAAATTACCCTCTTTATTTCTGATGTTCTACTAATCTTGCTTCTGTAGGCGTGCGTTTCAGAAACTGTGGTGAGTTCATGCATACTTTCATGCACGGCAACATAATACCAGAGCTGATTAATCAACAGTAGCAATAGGACTCTTATGCCATCAGGATTGTAAGTGTCTATCAAACCAACATTCTCGCTACATTATGCCACTATTATATTCTTTGCAGTTTTAAAAGAACTGTAGATAATTCTTCAAGATATTGAAACATTTAGTTTATAGTTCTATTGCTGTGGTTGTCACTTTCACTTTATATCAAATTTGAGACTCATTTCTTAAGGATGTCTCTATTTTCTGCTTTATTTGCACATTGATAGCTCTACTGAATGACTAGTCACAGCAGCTCCGTCCTTCCCTGGAAGCATATTAAAATGTGAAAGCCTAAGAGTAATCTGCTTTGTGGGACTTTTAAGCATTTTGATTAAAGGAAATAAGAAGTTTGTTTCGAGATTGTTGTTTATGGAATGCTGTCAGTTCCATGAACGAACACAGGGATGGAAGATACATTTGCTGTTCCCTTCATTTTTACTGAAGGTATGTACGATTGAAAGTATGGAGAAGTTCCTGGTGTTGAGTGTTTCTTTTGCAGCTGCCAGTGAAACAATGTAAGTGCATGTTGATAAATTCTGTGCTTCACACATTTATCACAAAAACATTTAAAGTTAAATAGTCAAAGCAACAGAAGAAGCACTATTCAGTTCTTACTTAATAGCGGGTGGGATTTACAGGCTGGCTGTGTGCTCTTTGCTTTATGTAAATTAAGGCTTGTGAATTTAAATTCAGCTCATACAAATAAATAACTGCAGTCACTATTTTTATACCTTCAGTCTGATGGGCTGGTCCTGCAAAGCTGTTTAAAAAGGTCTTTGCTTGCTTTAGTAGTCAGACTCCAGTAGGGTTTTTGACATAAGGGAAACTTGGAGTTGGGGAGGAACGCACAAAATGTGGTGACCCAAAATGTGGCAATATTTGAACTTGTATATTTGTTTTTCTACCTTGGTTTCATTTGCATAATTTCATTTAGGGTGTGCAGACATATGTGGTACGGTGTAAAATAGGTTAATAAATATGTGCATGACCACACAATGGGGATCAGCTGTGAATATTTTCTTTCTGGGAGGGGAAAAAAGGCAGGGTGAGCTTGAAAATAACAGCGAACTGTATTTTAAAGTACAGCCATGGGTAGGCTCTAACTGTAAGTGATTTTGTTGCAGGTGGCTTGTAGTGGATGAGTTAAACTTGGGTGTCTTGGATATGATACACCTTAATTTAATTACTTTAATAGCTACTTTCTGTTGAAACTTTAAAATCTAACGATCCTGCTTTTATTGCCGTCTTTAAAGATCTAATTGTTCTTGTGTGTGTCTGAGATGTAAAACTTGGGGCAAGGAGAGGCAACAGATTGGTTCCGTCATACGAATCGGTTGGGTTTTTTGAGAGTACTTAAAAGATTATGATGGATAATGCTGTCTTGCCAAAGAATGCCGACACAGGTGTTCATCATTATCTTAATTAAGATCCTGAGAAAATGTCATCTTTTGGCATGAATTATGGAAGGAGATGCATTAGGAGATCATTTCAACTTTTTTTTTTTTTCCTTTTTACAGGGCTAGATGAGAAGGAGGCTGTTTTCTCAAAACCTTTTTGATATTTCATTATCAGAATACTTGACCATAGACACTGAATAATTTGTTTCTCCACTTCACATTGTGAATATATTACCAAGAGCTCTGTATGTGATGTTAAAGGGAGTCCACTTAAAAAAGCCCCAAAACCGTGAAACTA
Source organism: Apaloderma vittatum (assembly GCF_000703405.1). NCBI lineage: Eukaryota > Metazoa > Chordata > Aves > Trogoniformes > Trogonidae > Apaloderma > Apaloderma vittatum. Next base: position 188,703 of record NW_009697245.1, on the reverse strand, counting down.
ATAATAACAATGAAATAATCCTTCTTCCAGATACCCTGTTCTCTTTAAAGCTGTCCTTATATACAAAATACTAAAACTCAAATGGTAGTAGAAATTGCTGCTGGAAACATCTGACGAGGTGTTTTATACAGCATATTAAAAGGTATTAACAACTCATACTAATAATATAGTAAAATAAATATATGTGATTATTTTTTAAATTAAGCATGAATATAAAAAAAAACCCCTTTCTTCTCTCAGCTTTCCATTACCATGCACTTAAAACTAATTAGCCTGCAAGGAGGAGGGTGGGGCTTGCATTTTTCTGTTAAATCGTACATTATTAACTGAGCAGGAGCTAACCCCATGCGTCTGAACTACTGGCTGAAGCGGCAGCAGTGAAGCTTGGGGACACTTTCGGGCAGTACTTCCTCGCGTGGATGTTGCTTCCCGAAGGGGAAGTGCTGGGAGTTACGGGGTCAGCCCTTGCCGAGGAAGTGCCGGGGTTTGGTGCTCATAACCTCAGTGAACGATCTGGGGAACAGCTCTGCAAGACACCCTTAACTTCTCTGTTTCTTCTGCCGTGCTTTTGACTGAGACTTCACTTGTTAGCGCTCTCTGTGTCTGCAGGCTGAGACTGAGGTGCAAACTTGCAAATGCCTAGAGTAACTCTTTGGTGTCTAGCAACTGGGTATCAGGTAGTTTAGTTAGACTTCTGTTATTCTCGTCAAGGCTTTCTATGTAAAATTGCTTTTTGTCTGCTAATAGACACCTGGTTATGAGTCTTAGTCCTTTTTTAAAGTGTATCAGCAAAGCTGTTTAGTATGTGGAATAAAACCACACACAGAGGTGCAGCTGACGGGCCTCATATAGTTACTGTATTGAACGTGTAACTCCAAAGATCTTGATGGTATCGTGGGAGAACCTGAAACGGTATTTCAGTTTCCTTGAAGTTTCCTGTAATTAACTTAAATGGCACTATTTGCTTGAATTTGTTGGCATAATATGGACTAGGTTAAGAATGTCTTTAGAGTTTATTTTACTTAGACTTCCACAGGCATATGTAGAAAATAGACTTTAAAAATGGTTGACTTTAGTGGGGAAAAAAAAAAAAGGAAAAGTGCTCTCTTTCATGTCTAAACAAGTTTTTCACTTAAGGCAAGTCACATCTACCGTTAGTTGTCTCCTTATGGTAAAAGAGGAGCACCCCAGCGGGAAGAATGGCTGTGGCTCCCCGTGCTGTCTTACGGGATGTGCGAGTGCCTGTAGCCTGCCGTACGGCAGCACTTTCCCTTTGCACCACAGGTGCCGTGGCAGGGTGGGAGCTTCTGTAGCTGGAGCCTGGCCTCCAGTGTGGGTTTTAGAGGTGGGTGACTTTTAACAGCAGTGTTGTGTTCGAAAGGGTTTGTTTTATCTGCTTTGCTTACATAGATTTGCAGACCTTACGACTGGTATTTGTGAGAGCTTGGCATCAACTCTCTGAGGAGAAATGTAAAACTGGGTAGCCTTTCTAGCCTTACCCCCAAAGATTTCTTTTTAACAGTTCCTAATTTCTGATTTTAATTAATAGTAGACATTCTTGTTTTCTGTCCCTTAATGTGGGTAATGCGGATGCAAATGATTCTCGAAGCAGTTTTCTGCGGATTAGAGTAATGTATACGTACAGCTAGAATCTTCCTTTTAAAATTTGTTTAGTATATATAAATCACTGAGGAAAAAGCAAGCCAGCTGGACTGTTCAGAGTGAATGCAGATCATAGTAACAGAGTTTACTCTGCTGATAGTATACTGCTGACATCCACAGAACTTTTCATGACCTTCAGATTTAATTTTGTATAGAATAATGCACAGTATAATACATAGGTCCTCTGTTTTCAATTAAGCTTTGTTAGGTAACTATTAGCTCTTCTTTCGTATCCCGTAGCAAAGTATCAATATCCAGATGGCAATGTGCTGGGATAAAATAGCTACGGGCTTGGCTGCTACTGTATAGCCAAGAACTAACATTTTAGCCTGTGTGATAAATAAAACTGAGGTTGCGACTCTTGGCGTATTGGAGTTGCACTAAATAATGCTACAGTGCCGTTTATTACTGGTTTCATCGGATAATATGCAGCCATAAAACCTGCTTGAAGCTTTTAAGAGTACTCTGTCATTACAAAAAGGTGCCTACAACTTCTTGATGATATTGACAGTGCAAGAATTACTTTTTGTGCTGACTTCCTGGCTGCTGTCTAGGGAGGACCGAACCCTCTCCCAGCGTCTGTAGGTGCTAGGTTCTGTGAACATCTCTTGCGAAGAGGACAGCTCCGAAAAACCTAGGTTGAAAAAGTTATTTTTAAGATTTGGTTCATTGTTGGCTTGTTTTTTGGGTTTTGGGTTTTTTTCCTCTTTGCTTTTTAAGTTTTTTTTCAGTATTTATTTTCTTGCTTCACTTAAAATTCAGCTGTTATTCTCTGTGGTAAAAATTGTGCTACCGTGTCCCTATGTAAAAGTTAAATCGAGGTCACCCGGGTAGTTGTCCGAGAGGAGGATGCAGAATGGCTGAGAGACTTTTCTGCTGGCTGAGAAAGTGGTTGGAACACTTGGTAGTAGGGAAGCGACTAGTATTGAAGACTCCTAGGCTTGTTTTCTTATTCAGTTTCTGGCACATCCTGTGAATTAGATTTGCTCACATAACCTTTGTGCCTCTGTTTACCTAACTGTAATCTCCTGCTTTTCTCAGAAATGTTCAGATTTAAATTGGTGTCTATACTTATATAATGTATTAGACCATTGTGCTTTTGAGCAAAAGCAAGTTATTACTGCTATTACTGATTCATTAGCTAAATAGTTTTAAATTTCTGTATTCCACATTGATTTCCGTAGGGGCCTATTTGTGGTGTGTCTTTTGGAAAATGTGGAATTGAACTTCATCCAGTGGAATGTGGTACTAACACAGTGTCTCTAGAATTTAATAAAGGTGATCGGTGAAGAACCCCTTGCATTTCTCAGTCTATAATCCTTGTTTTTAGGAGAAACCTGCTGTATAAATTAGTGACAAATACTTTTTTTTTTTCATTCCATTTCCTCATTCTCCATATGTCCTTTTTTTCCTTTGCGTTTATAGAATGTACCCAAGAGCAGAAAGAGTGATGTCCATGATGGGGAAAATGGCTCCGGCAGTCCCTCATGTCTTCTAGCTGCCTGAGTACAGGAAGAGACCTCATACAAAACCAAAGTGCATCTTGCAAAAAGGCTTGCAGCTCTTTTTAACCATATTAAGTCCTATTCAGAGTTAATGGTAAGTAATTTGTTTTGCATATGTTATGATTCATTAAGATATTACAGTAGTGGCACTTTGCTTTGTGGTACTGGGTTCTGTCTCTAACAAAATGCACACTTAATGTTTTTGTCCAGCTTTAGACCTGGTTCTGTTAAGAAAACCATGTGGTGTGTATGACAAGCACTGTAACAAGTATGCTCTTTTTTCTTTCTCTTTTTTGTCCTCTCCAGATGAGCTCTGTGAGACTGATCTGAGCAATGCTGAAGAAGGGAAGAACAGAGTTGGAAAGCAGGAGCCATTTCAAAACAGGATTCTTCTATCCATAACAACCAAATATGAAGACTTCAAAAATGTCACTAGGTAGATTATTGATAACAGTGTAATACCAGCAATATTGCACTGCTTTATTGTTCAGTGATTGTGTGAAGCTGCACTAAATAAGTGAACATAAACCATTGGCTTAAATGAACATTATGAGTGAGAGCGGTAAATTGAGAAGGTAGGTACCAGAGGAAATGTTACCAGCTGTTTTTAAAACCAATGTCTTTTTTTTTTCCCTCCAGCTTTTTTTCATAAGCTGCAGTTCTTTTGTTTCTTGAGAAAGATAGAATGAAGGAAAAAATACCTTTCATTCAAGAAATTGAAGCTAGTTCAACTTCTTGACTAGGAAGACTTCAGTCTTATCTGTTACAGTGTCTTAATGCTTTGCCCAGCAGAACATGGCACTCCTGGTGCTGACCCAAGAACTCTGCAGAAACATCTGTAAGTGCTGCAGCATGTGCTGGCTTTTCTTCTAGGGGCTTCCCTTGTTGGGCAGCAGCTGTGAAGTGTCTGTGACTTTTCATCTAAGGATGGAATTTGTGAGCCTTGTCTGGCGCTTACGGGATCTCCCTCCTGAGCCCAATAGTTCTCAAATGTTGCAAGATCCAACAGTGTTGTCTGGGACATGTGGATGACTTAATAAGAATTAACATTTATTAAGTGCCTTACAATGGAGGGGGAAGAATAATTACCTTCATTTTTATGAATAGCACTGGCATGTGGGAGGAATGAATCTCTTCTATCTTTTCTGGTCCCTGACCACCTAATTTGGTGATTGTCATGAGAACTAATGACCTGGCTGAGGGGAGCAGCACTGGGGAAAGGTGCCGACGTGTTCAGCACGGTGCACTGCTTCTCGCTCCTGGAATGGCTTCATGTGGCAGGGTCGTCCTTCTGTGAGCATGGCTTGGCCAGGGAGGAGATTGAAAGGGGCTGATGGGCCTGAGGCTGCTTCTCTATCGGATAGCTTCATCGTAGTTCTCACCTAAGGAAAAAGTGAAGTACTGCAGCTCGTTTCTAGGAGCTACTCTTGTTTCTAGCAATTACTCGCCCTGTGCCTCCTCCTGCTTCCGTTCACAACAGAGCAGCCCTTCCCCAGGATAAGCTGATTCAGTTCACGGCTGCTATTTGCGCTTTTCCCGCACTTAGCCTCTAGTGCGGTAACTGGTTCTTGTGTGCTAAGATGTTAATTTCTTTCGGGTTTTTAAATAGTTTATTTTGCTAAGAAAGAGAATCTGTCCAGCTGCTACGAACAATAGTGGTTTTGATCTGTATCAGTAAAGAGTTAGAGATGCGTGTTTACCATGTAGCAGATAAAGAGACTTAAAGCCTGCTTTGAAAGAAGGCAAACCTTGGAGAGGTTTACTTAGATGTACAATATGCCCTATTCTTTCATTTTTTAAAACAGTATTAAGGGATTTTTTTTTTCAAGAAAAGAGAACATTTTGTCTTTTTGATTACTTTTTTTTTCTTAGTCTCACAGTTGTGAGATAAATGTTCAGAAATATGAGTTGGTAAGGTTAATGTGATTACAATGAATATGTGATAACGGGCTCTGCACATTAAAGATTAAGAGCTCAAATTATAGACTCCAGAGTGGCACACTCCATGAGCATTTGTGGTTTTTTTTGGTTTGTGCAAGGAATGCAGTCTTAGCCCCATGGTTGCAGTTGCACGACAGTTTCATCTGGTCTGCTGCCTGTTTTTTTTTTTTCTTTTGTCCTGACTGATCTGCACAGGAGTTTCTTGAACACTGTAATGTCGGAGTGAAAATGTAACCTGGGACGAGGTGGGGGGACAAATGAGGAAATAATTTCAGTCCAAGCGTTAGTGCTACTCCATAAAAATAGATTAGTTTTACACAAGTGATTCACATTTGCAAAGATGAGCTTATAGCATTTTGACTGCACAGTAGTTAATTCTTTTATGTATAAATTGATCCTTTATATAAATGTAATTCCATATACAACAGTTAATCTTTTTCAGGGCAAGTTGAAAATATATTATGAATTAATTTATGGAGGTTATGACTTTCTTTCCCCTGTACTCTGCAGTGGTTACCTACACTCAAGTTGAGTCGGTGCGTGCTTAATGAAAATTAGATGTGAACTCCAATATGTAGAGGACAAAGAAGCATTGAAATCTTATTGCTCTTAAAAAGACAAAGGTACCTCAGAAAATTCTCCTTTCTTAATCTCTTGAGACTTTGATGTGTAGTTCTGTTATGAGCAATTTGAAGTGAATGAAATTTGAAATATTTTTAGAAGTAGTGTCGGATATTATTGCTCACCTTTTGTGAAGCCTAGTTTTGTTTTAAAATGCTTTGCATTTTGAGAGGCTAATTTATAGACAGCCTTGCCTTGAGAGAGAAAAGCATCTTGGACTTTTGTGGACAGACCAGCCTAGCCGTTACATCTGTGAAATTTGCTAATGTTGCAACCATTTAAATAAAGTGTTTGTTTACACAACAGCAATGGCATTTCTCCTCCTCTTCCTTGCAGTGTTGTCCAACGAGATGTTATGAGTGGCAGTTGCCGTGACTGCTAAGTGTTTAAATGATGACACCATTATGTGAAGTGATTTGGAAATGAGAGATTCCAGCCAAGAATTACATCTGCTCTCATCTCCTTCAAATCATACTCTCTGGCTGTGCAGATTATGATTGATTTGTTTGTGACAGATTGCAGGAAACAGTCATTGATTTTTCAATATTTTACCTTAAAATTATTTACAGTTGTAACCAAGGGGAGGTATTTCCATGGGCTGTCAGCCCCTGAAAGACTGGGATAATATTCCCTGCTCCCTGACAAGACAAATTACCCATAATGAGTGCAGTAGCTGAAGGGTATACTTTTATTTTAAAATATGTCAATAACCCCAGTGACTAAACGAATATTGATTCAGCATAATGAAGCCTGAGTAATGTGAAAATGAGCTCTTCAAGGAGCATGGTGAAGACTTTCTTTTCAGCTTGTAGCAAGAAGCTTTTCATTCTTTACTGTTAGGTATTTGAAATGTGCAGTCTTAAACAAGTCATCCTTAAACAGTAGTAATATGCAGAATAATGTAACAAAAAGAACTTGTTGGGATTTTTTCCATTTTTATTTTTATTTGTTTGATTATTTTTTCCCCCAAGTTCTTTTTCCTCAATGCGTTTCATCAGATCAGACATTTTAAGAGAAAAATGCAAGTTATCCTGGGCAAAGATAGAATTACTACTGGTGTTAATGTCTTTTGCAATAATATTCTTCAGCCAGCCTAATGGCTTTTTTTTAAAATGGATTCTGCATATATAGGCATGGAAATGTATCTAAATAAACTGTAGATTTAATTTTGTGTTATCGACTTCTTGGACATATTGATGTGTGTTCTCCGTGATCATTCTAATATTCTTGTCCTTTAACAATTCAGAATAGCTGCTTTATGAGAACCTAGACGTACTGTGGTATAAAACTTAGTTATCGGAGTGCACATTTTTCTTTCTGGTGCCTTGTAACACTGCATGTTTCTTACCAAATGAGAATTTTCAAGCAGTAATTCATTTAAATTACAGTAATTTATGCAGTGCCATAGGTGTGGTGTGGAAAAACATCTAATAGATTAATACAGATGTACTTCAATCGCTCAGGGTAAGGATCAGATTAAAGAGCATGTTGAGGTACATTTTTTTAACATTAAAAATATTGAATGTTAAAAAAAATAATCTGAAAGGATCAATTTTTCATTTGTATTCAAGAGCATTGTGCAACACTGAGAAGGCTCTGCAAAAATACTGGGTGTAAATAGCTGTGTAATCCAGATGTACGCAAAAATATATTTTCTTGAGGTGTTTGTGTATCATGTGTCAATTATGAAATAATGTCATAGCCAGAAGCATTTGGTGAGCATGTTTGGGCACGAATATGGCTTTCCTTTTTTTCTCAGGACTGACTTCAATTGCAACCATCTAGCCTGTGAAAATCTTCAGAAGGATGTTCTCCTGTCAGCACACAGGTGATTTTTCCAAATGTCATTCCTTCAGCACAGCTAGAAAGTATTTCACGAGGCACTTGAGAACCTGTGGCACTGAGAGTTAAATGGCAACCCTGGAACATGAGATACCTTCCTGTTTTTTAACTTGTTAATTTTGAGAAAAATGTGATGTGTGGGTTACAACTGTAAATAATTGTAGTTTTGAGAGGGTTTGTGCATAATGCCTGGGATTCACAAAATACTGGAGAATCGTTCATGCTGAGGGAGTAATAACCTCAAATATATATAGCAGTGACAACAGGAAAATTGGGGGCGCTTAGAAATTAAGGTTCGGCTGGTGACACTTGACTGCTCAGTGGTGTTTTACCCATCCCAGGTTCTCTGCCTGTTCTCTTTGTTTCTGCGCTTTTTCTCTGGCCAGCAGCAGGAGATGGAAGGGGAAGGTCCTCTTTCGGTAGCTTTCCCATAGTAGTGAGGAAGAGGGGGGCTGTTCAGGGCTGGGTACCAGTTCTGATGCAGACTGAAGGGCAAATAAATATTTGTTTTATCCACATCTCCTTTCCTGAATAACACTGCATGAGGTCGGTGGTGCCAAACCGAACAAAAGCAGATACTGCTGGAGGTACTGCTTGTGAGACACATAATGTCTCTTGCTTTGCTGCCTTTCCTAAAGATGAGTTTGCTTATTAAATACCCACCTGCCTGGTATCCTGGTTCAGACCTGAACTGTGTGCTTGGCACATTTTTGGCTGCTGGAAGCTGACAAACAGCTTGCAAGCTTTGTGGGTGATGGCACCTTGGAAGCTCTTCCTATTCACACATCTCCTTTTTAGTGTTAGAACTGCTACAGTTGCTAGTCTACTTTCAGGTGACTATGGAGGGTAAAAAAAAAAAAAGAACCCAAACCAAACAAAAAATACCAAATCATTTGTCAGTTAAAAGTTCTTGTGGCATTTGGGATGCTCTAAGAGCAGAACATAAACCCAATTGCTGTTCTGTTAGGTAAAAGTAAAAGCAGAAAGCACTGTGAAATGAAGGTCATGGGCAAGAGCAGAGTAATCTCCTGTGGCACGGAGGAGGCTGATGTTAAATCATGAAGAGATAGTATGTGCAAATTTTGACCCATTTCAGTTCATTTCAGGCCTGGCATGAACGCAGTGTCTCAATATGTTCTTGTCGTGGGAAGGTGGTGCAGTGTTAAGGGAGTGGGTGTTTCTGTGTAACAGTTTGGAGCTCTATACCTATTTAATTGTCGGGTTCCACTATGAATAAGGTGGTAACCAAAACCAATGATTGCTTCTTTCCCCCCCTCCCCTCCCCATTTATTCTGCTTCCATGTTGTCTGCTCTACAGATAAACTATGAACCCGTTTCAGTTGACGAAAGGAGTGTGTGTGGAGGGGGAAGGTACGTAAATGTAGGTGATGGAGGACACGCTTACTGGTTGAGCCTCTCAGATTGTTCTTTTGAAATGTGAGAACGAATATGTCATGGAACCTGAATCAGAGCAGTCCGTAAGTGGGCCAACAGCACTATCTAGAATTTGCTATTCTAAATGTCATGTTTGGTTAAAACCAATTCTTTGTGCCCGAAACTGTGCATGTTAAAGTTGTTTCTTTTTAGTTTGTTTTATGAACAAATAATTGTCAAAACCAATTCCATATATGCAGAATATTGACATTTTCTTGGAATGACCATATTATGTACTAAAATGTTTCAAGTAATTGGAGTGCCTAGAGCATCACAGAGTCTTTGGTATGGTGGCATATGGTTTATAGTGAACTGTTAGAGGGAGGTAACCCTAAAAAGGTATGAGGAAGATCCAAGACACTTTTAGAGTCTTGCTTAAGTGTGATGGTTCAAAAGGCATGGCTGTCTTAATGTGTGAGTGTTGAAATCTGTGTCTGGTTTTATGGAAGCAAGTTGAGAAGCATGAACTGAATTGATGGTTGATTTTTTTTTTCCTTTGTACATGCTGGGAAAAGATGTGTTATGCTTTGCTGTGGCCTTTAAGGAGGGTCAACAAAGGTCTCTTTTTTTGTTTGTTTGTTTTGCTAACTTACCTTTTTAATATGAAGTGTTGTTCCCAAAACGAAGTAATGTCCTTGAGACAACAGCTGGAGGTGCAGAATTCATAAATAATTCAGAGAGGGATAAAGGGTAGGGTTTTTTTTCGTGGGTTTTTTTTTTTGGTTATTTGAATCTTTACTATGTGCACACATCTAATTTTAGATACGGCATCATTTGAATTCATTCGATACAATGATTGCACTGACCTGTCATATTTGTTTTGCTATCTCTTCGAAGGACCATATGTTCTATTCTGGGCATGGAAAAGGATGCGAGTTGCTAACCAGAAAGGTGGTCACGTTCCTGTAGGAATGAAGACTCGTGCTTCCCATTGTCACATCAGTAGGTGTAGAGCTGCAGTGCAGCAGAAGACAGCGTAGTTGCTGCATCGGTGCAGTGAGTAAATGTCAGCGTAGTCTGGCGAAAGGTGGAAGAAAGGGCAAAACCCATTTGCATCAAGGTGTTGTATGGCATCAAAAACTCGGCTGTCACTGAGGGCCAGCTGGTGTGAGGAACCTGGCATGTGCAAGATGGAAAAGATTAAAGCCAGCTAGAAATCTGCCACAGTGGAGGTGTGCCATGGTAGCTTTAATGTGGGAATACAATTAATTACTTAGTGTGTTGGAAGTGGAGTTGCCATACACACAGCCTTCGGGGGATGCACGGGAGTTGGTCTGGTTAGGCAAGGTTTGGGTCTTTTTCTTTTCAAGAAGCTGCTTGCTTAGCCAAATGAAATCTTGGTGAGTGAGTTTTTGGGTTTGTTTTTCTTTTTTGGAAAAAAACCCCATGCAGTTGTAGTTTTCCTCCTTTGCTAATTCTGTTCTAAGAGTTGAATCTGGTTCACCACTTATTTCAGTGGTATGTTTCTGTGGACTAGTAGTATATTTTCCAGAAGTTACAGAGACATCTACCAGATTCAAGTTCAACCCTGTCCCATGAGTAATGAACTGCATGATAATGAGTAATGTCTGATTCCTGCTGGCTAATGCACTGGCTGATAGTAGCAATTCGTAGCTGGTAGGTAACAGGACCTTTGTAATGTTACTTTTGTACGCACTGTTAACATGATAGGATGCAAACACTACAATATTCTTGTGGTATAAGGGATAATTGCAGCAGTGAGTGGTGATTTATATGAAGTAGTTGGTCCGTTGTGCTCATGCCAGTGACAGAAGGAAGCCAATTAAGTGTAGCTTAGTAAAATACAGTCACTAGAAGCTGTGAATGTGTGTAACTGTATGCAAAATTGTTTCTTTTCTAGATCCTGCCATCAATGACTGAGCTTCCCTGAAATCTTCTTATCAGTTACTGCCAAGATGAGAAGGATAACAGGAAGGAGGAGTGCTTAAGTGGTTTTAATGACAGTTAATTTCATCTATTTATCAAATGACAGGTTGTTTTTTCCTTAAAACTCAATTGTCATGACAAGATGCTTTTGGAAGTCATCTTTGTAAAATAAAACTGACAATTTTTAGGCTACAAAGAGCTATTGTAACTTTCTGTACAATGTTGTCATTATGGTAAACCACTGGAAAGTCTGTATTTTTGAAGTAATTTAGCTTGCATACTTCATTCATTTATTTGAATGTCTGTTGAATGCCATGTGAAAAGTTTCTTGCCAGAGTTCTTTTATTCAATGGAATAGTTATTCTTACAATGCTCAATTTATTATTGTCTAAATTACTGTTGCCTTAGCCTCCTGTAAAAATGTTTCTTTTTACTAATTCTTAAACAAATAAGGAATGAATGAGGTTTTTGTCCCCTTCATGTTTTGATCAGCGTATTTTTCCTTTCAGTGAAAGGGTCTTCAGTTTCCAGAATGACAGTATTACAAAGAAAGGTGCTTTGCTTTTTTTTCTTTTTTTTCCTCTTTTTCCCAGCGGAAAATGTCTTTTGTGCAATGATTTTTTTATTTTTTTTATATGTACACTGCCAAGTCGCAATTACTGGAAGGAGAGACAGAAGCTGTTGGGAATGTCATGTTATGCCAAATTAAGAATTATTAGCTCTTACTTTCTCTGCAATCTCTTTGACTAGAACTCAACTTACTGCATCTGGCTTATACTTTGACTCTACTGGAACTAATGTGTCCTTGGAGTACCGTTTTTAGAGTAACTTCAGATTCATGGGTTGGTTGTTGTTTTTTTTTCTTCTTCACAAGTCTGCTTTAAACTGCTGGGATTAACTTCAGAGAAGGCAGGAGATACAGCCTCCTTTGTCAGCAGCTGTGTTGGTTAAAGGAGGAGGCTTCATGCGCGCAAGCTTGCTCTCTCTCTCCAAGAGCTTATTGCCTGTATTAGGGCAGCAAACTGAACTGCTTGCACGAGTACACCCAGATTTATTTCAGCCAAAGTTAATCGTGTTATTAAATATTAGTTAACTAGCACCCTGGATCGTTTTGGTGAACGGGCAGAGGCAGCGGAAAGCAGCTGCACGGGCACTGGGTCTGGGGAGGGTTGTTGAGGAGCTGCTGGTGGTGTAGTCTTTTCAGCAGGTGTGGTTGCATCTCTGAAATGTGGTAAAAATTGGACAACATGTTGGAAAGTCATGTATGATATTCACATTTCAGGGACATACTGGATAGTATAAAATAAGCCCGTGCTCTTCGACTTACTCCTTGTGTGTGCCAGTGTGAGTGGAGAGAGATGGCGTGAGGGTGTGAAGGTGACAGAACACCTTCGAGGAAAATGTATTTAGTGAAGGTGTGTGATTATTTAGGAGCATGGTGTGCTTTACTCAGGTGCCTTGGAAGAACTAATTTTGACACATGGTGCTCTGAGCTGCCTTTAGTGAAGAGAGGAGAACACCTCTAGCAGGAGCAGCCCCCCCGACTTGCTGCTGCGCTGTCTGATGTTGCCTTGGTAGATGCTGGAGTCTGGTGAGGCATCCAAGCTCCTGATAGTCCCTGCACCAAAATTAGAACAGCGCAGATGATCTATAGCACTGGAAGCCGTACAGTGTCAAAACAGAGCACTCGACAGCTCCCTCAACACTGACCCTTCTTGTGTGGAAGGTGTGGAGGGTAGGTGCTGTCCCCCAAGCACCCTGAGCACACAAAGGACAAGAGGTTTGTGATCCATCAGAAACCTGAGAGCAGCAGTTCTGCTTACATCTCCTCTTGGGACGCTGCCAGATTAAAATAAATCAGTTCAGGCAGAGAACAGGCTAAACCCTAGCTCAGCTGGAGTTATATCTACTGTCTTTTAATGGACCCTGTGCTAAAGCATGAGGAGGTATGCACTGGTCTATTGTGTGCCATATGTAAGGGAGGAAACTCAGGTACTGTGTAAGGGGAAGGCAAAGAACTGCCTCCCTGGCTGGTTTATCCTCATCAGCACTACTGGGTCACAGGGCCTTCAGCTCAGAGCCCGCATCTGCTGTTCCCTGGACTGTGGGTCTGAAAAATATCCCCACGAAGAAGGCAAGGCCAGGTTTTAGGATTACGGCTTGCAAAGAGATTTAGGAATGTGCACAAACTTGTAAGTCACTAATATTTTAAAATTATATGCAAAAAAGAAGTAGATATGACTGTGAAACCTGTTGCTTGTCTGCCAAGTTAACTTGGCTATGCACTGCTATCTATTGAGAAAATGTTGAGCTCCTCTGTCAAACTCTCTCTTACCCTTGTTGGCCTGTACTCGCAGCGTCGTGCTTGGAGCGCGCGTAGTTCAAGAAGGCAAAGCGCCAACCACATAGTTTCCAACATCCTCAACTTGCCCCTGATCCAATTCTCCTATGGTGAAAGGAGGTGCGGCTCCAGGTGTGAGAGCTGAGCCACGGGTGTCTGGGCCGAGTTCAGAAGCGATGCACCTCCTCCGAAGGGCTGTCCGATGTCTCCCCTAGTCGTGAACTAAGGAGGAATGAGCATCCGCAGCTCTTCGAGACAGCTCGCAATTTGCATCGTTCTTTTATCTCACTATGGACTATTGTGTTACTGAGGTTAAAATATTTAATGAAATACTTGTGATTGGCTAGTAATCTTTTTGCCTGCTTAATTTGTAATATGTAGTTAAACCAGGATTGCAGGATAACACATATCTTACACAGAGCACTATGATGGATATGTTGTGCCAATGAGTACAGTTTTACATCCAAGCACTTAAAATGATCAAATACTATAAAGACTGTCATGCTGTTTATGTAGTGCTAAAAAGAAAACAAAATATGATTTCAGAGAAGATGTTTTTTTTTTTTTCTAATAATACTCCATATAATAGGTTTATTTCAACTAGACTTCCCAGCTCTTTGGTGGCTGCTGCATTCAGTATGAATCTATCAGGATCCCACGCATAATCCTGTGTTTATTACTATAAACACATGAATTCCATGTATGTTCTCCGCAAATATGTTGGGCAAAACATAGTTTACCTTCTTAACTGGTACTAGACAGTCACTTTCTAACTCCTTTAACTTCAACCTTGGTTGACTAAAATGTGCATTCCTGAAAATAATCTTTACATCTGTCATGTGACTGTTGATTTTAGATGACTGTTTTCGTGCTCCAGACATAGCAAAATATTTTCAAGGCAACATGTGTTGACAATACACAGAGATAAAAATCAGTTAATGACAAACTAAGGTGCAAACTTTTAATAAGGGCAATGAATCATTAGAAATTACTAGAAAGGGAATAGTAGATTTTCTATCTTTTGAATGGAGATGAGATGTTTTTTATAGAGGTATATGCTCGAACAAATGTCTGGGTGGAGTAGAGGAATTCCTCACTGGCTTCTGTGGCTTCTGCTACACCTGGCGTCAGGCTGGGTCATCTTAGTCAGACTGTTGGCTTGGAAGGGAGGAAGGCAACTCGGTGGAACAAGTATCTTCCCAGCATGGCAGTTGCCACTGAAAACTTGGTCAAAGTTAGTTACGCTTCTCTTTAAGAAAAGACTGGAGTGGGGGAGTGCGTTGCTTAACAATTAATTTGGCAATGTTGCTGCCTTCTAGCACTGCGCCTTTTTCAAAGATCCTTTCTCCTGACTGCTTGGTTCTGCAGAGTGTTACTTTTCACTGGCTTTAGGTGGGTTCTTCCATTAATCCATCCTCCCCCCTCATCAGATTAATCAAGCAGCACATGAATGTGTTTTTCCAGAGCAAATGTCTTCTACGAAGTGTATACTCAGACAAAGTGTATTGTTGCCTTGCTGTTAGAAATAATTATTAGGTTTAAAATAATCTGACAGCACCCTGCTCTGTATAAATTAGGTTCGTTCTCTACCAAGATTAGTTAGCTGGCACCCATTCACTAACACGTTACCAAAAAAAAATGATTGCAAGTTGATCGCATCCGGTTATCTGCCTTTTTTCTTTTTAATGGGCTTTTAGTTGCTGTGCTGTCACCGAGGTTAAAATAAATGTGTGCACGTTGTACGTTTCCAAGTTCTGTACATCCTGGGGAGATGACGCTGAAAAGACTTGGGGGCATAAACTTTTGGAGAAGGGGAGAGTTTGTCTGCGCTTAGATTTCTGAATCTTGTGCACCTTTGGTTTTGGCTAATGGGGATGTTTTCTGCTCTGTGGCGAGGAATATGTTACCACTGAAGTCCAAAATGCTGGGTGTAATTAATTCATGTGTTTAAATAGCTGTTGTTATTTTTTTAACTTGTATGTACTAGCCTGTTTCTGTGCAGAAGTACGTATTTTACCTGGGATGAATGCTGTGTGAATCAGAATAAAAGCAGAAGAAATTGTTTAAAGTTATGTGCTAGTGTTTAAGATTTTAGAAATAATCATGAGGTCTTTATTTCTTGGTTTACGATTGATTAGGGTTAGAGTTTTAAAAGCTTAATGCCGACTGTAAGTGCTTTACAGTCAGTCACTGAGAATTATGGGCTTGGCACGACTCACGTTTTTGTCCTTCAGTATATCCATTATTGTTAGATGCTGCATAGTCATTGCACATAGATGACTGATTTTCTTGGGTATTTTTCATTTTTACGCGTTCAGAAAAATACTTTGTTAAAGCAGCTGCTGGGTGAATGGGGTAATTAAAGAACTCTACTGCTTTTATTGAAGTTGCCACATGTTTGCACGTTCCTTAAAACTCAGTATGCGAGCAGGATGTTTCCAGGAATTACTGAAGTTGGACACCCAGGGATACTGGAGAGCTGTTAATAGTTGTGAAGATAATTTCGAGTTTTACACTGTTGTATAAATCTGACTTTAAGAAGAGAGCTATTATTGCAATATATTCCTTGTGTTCCTCATAGTTTGTGTGTTTTGTATGTATGTACACACACACTTACGCTCAGGTGCTTCAGGATCTGAGCGCTTTTATTTGACAGTGATTGTATATTCTGTTTAGTACTGAGAATCTTAATTTATTTGGTGCCAAAAGAAATCTGCGGTTTATTGATTTATTCATTTGTCTTAACTAAAATGCAATCTTGCTTCATTCAGATTGCAGCTCTTAGTGTGAGAGTGTCTTGGTGTAGTGAGTAAGAAATCGTACTTAATGTAAACTGAGGCTTGGTTCCATTTTAACTTGTATGATGAGTGCAGTATTCCACACGCGTAATTGTTTGCAAGTTGTGAAAAAACAGACTTGTAATTACAACACATGGTGAGCAAACACATTATAAGCAAATGTCTATTGAACAGATATAATTACCAATATGGTAATTTTTAGTGATACGATCTTTTCCTCTCTTTGCCTTTCCTTCTTTTTCTAGTAGTTGAAGGAATTTTAGGTTTGTGTAAGCATGTTTGGTTAGTCTGCCTTTCCTGTTAACAGTTCATATCTTTAAAGCATCTTTGATACTCTGTATTTAAAGTCATAATTCTGCATTTCAGGCAGAGTTAGTGTTAGTGTTAACCTCACATTTCCAGTATTTTCTTTACATGCCTCGTGATGTGGCGAGCTCTGGGCAGTCGGCTCCACTGCTGTGGGTTTCGGTGAGAACTGAGCGCTCTGAGCCACGCACAGCTCAGCTCACGGCGTTACCCGTGTCCATGCTTGGTGTGGATACAGGCACAAAGTACTTTCCTGAAAGAGGGGGCAGTCTTGGAAAAACTATAGTAGTACGGTGGCTGGAGATGCCCTTTCCAAAATCTTCTGTTTAAATAGCAATGATTAAGTCACAGGCAACTTTGACCTGGAAAGCCCGTGCATGAGCGTAACGTTTTTGCTTCCTGAAGTTCTTTGTCAGTGTTAGAGCCTAGTAGTGTGCTCTGGGCTGGCTATTTATCTGTCATCCGTGTTTTGGATGATTTCAGAGTAGAACCTTGCCCTTACTGTTGAATTACGTGGCTAAAGCCATCAAACTTGCACCTGTATGTTTTGGGATGTTTAAACCTTAAGCACTTCTTCAGCGGTGTGTTTGACTTACTGTTGTGGCACACTGTAAAATACACAGTTAAAACACATTTATAGCTGTGCCTGTATTCCAGCAAGCTCATCTTATGGGCTAATCTTTGCATACTGGGTTCTGCAAGCTGAGGACGAAAAATTAGTTTCTAAACTACTTGTGTGTTTTAATATTGCGAGTCAATTCCCATGTGTTAAAGTGTAAACTACTAACTAATCCATCGGAGTTTATGCAGGAGGAAGTCATTTAATTAACACTTTTAATTTCAGCTGTGAAACAAGGTGAAAGTGAGGTCTGAAGAATGGAGCGAGGCTTTGTTTTTCATCACTGAAGATTCACTGCACTCCAAGTCTGCTGATGCTCGTGTACATAGACCGTCTCCTGCCTGCTAATTAGGCCTCTCCGATGTGCTCTCTGGAAATGTGCTGGAGAAGTTTTTTTCAAAAAACCACCACGCCGTCATAAATAAGGAAACGGTATGGTATGTAACTATTATACACCGCTCATTTGGCAGACTATAATTTAATAGAACAACAATGATCGGACTAGTTTATCAGTTAATTTTCAAAACATTTTATTCCACACAAATTAGCTCAGGTCCTGGAGGGCAAAATGACAAGAGGTTACTCGTACGCTATGTATTTAATTAATTGAAAAATGCTCAAATTGCTTTTACAGTTGTTATTAAAAAGTAGAATCAGTGTTGCCAGTGCTCAACCATAATTAGAACCCCGGGGAATTAAATATTTAGCATTAGTAATGTAACAGCACTTAGGACACAAATTTCTATTTTTGTAATGAAAGCAATACAGTGTAAGTGCAAATGGCTGAAACGACAGCTGTGACAAGCGAACCAGCCTGGGATATTTCAATAAGACACCCCGTCGGACAGCAAGTCTTACTGCATTACTCGTTTGCAAGAGATCTGCGAGTTTAAATCCCAATAGCCAGGCATTACACCCAGTATTTAGATTTCTAATTGCTCACAGGATGAACGGTCGGGCAAATGTCACGCCGGCAGTGGGGGAAGCGTGCGATGTTTTCCCATATAATGCCGCAGAGGTGCCTTTGTCAGCGCAGGCAGGGGTGGGGGGGGCAGGTCCCGGTGCTGCGGAGGGAGGAAAAGAGATCTTGTTTGTTTTAAGTTTAATTACGTTTTAAGCGTAAGTGCTTTCAGCGATACAACATGAAAAGTCGGATATTGGGCTCTAATGAGCTCTGGTGGTAGATGGCTGGAGACCCTGAGGGATTAATTCACTAAATTAACTGGATAAAAGTACTTGGTTTGGGCATGGTAGGATGGCTGAGCTGTGCTCAAAAACTCTTTCAGGGCTGTCTCTCGTTCCTGTTTTTGTTCTAAACAGGCTGTGTAGCAACTTTCACAGCCGGCTGCTACAACTGTTCAGCTTGTCAGGAGGTATTACATTACCAGCTAATAAGTAATAAAGCATATTTGACTTCATTCCTCTTCTGTTTCTTTTCTTTTTTTTTTTTCCTGGGATGTCAGGGGAAGGAGGGGAGCTTGAAGCCAGTTGTGTTTCTTCTGAGTAAGAAAAGCTGTATTTGGGCAAGGAATGCTTTTACCTTTTTAAAGCACTGATTTGTTTTCTAGAAACAGGACAGTCAGGCAGGAGAGATGGAATACTTGTTTTTGAAGATGCTTTCATTCCACTTGGCAACTGCTCACAGGACAGATTTTGTGTTCGAGCTGAACACGTAGCAAGGACAGAGACAGACTGTCTAGACAGCAGCGGACCAGGACAGCCTGTTTCTTGACAGAAGCAGGTAAGGACCAGCATCGTGCGTGTGCAGTGCTGCATCCAGCGCTGGCAGAGATGCCCCAGCTGCTGCTCTCCTGCTTTGCAACCACTTGTTTCTGTTGTAGGTCACTCTGCAGAGAAAGTTTAACTCTGCCAAAAAAAAAAGAAAGGAAAGAGAAAAAAGAAAGCACAAGATTTTCCTTTGCGCCGAAACAGTGTCAAAGCCTGTAAGAGTATCTCTAGTTCTGAAATGTTAAAGGGTCTTTGTCCTGAGATGTTTCAAATAAGGATTAAAGGGCAAACTGGCTGCGGGCTGAGACAGGGCAGGGCTGAAGCTGCCCAAGCCCCTGAGCCTCCCAGCTGCACACACTTATCACCAATTGCACTTGCCCCACACCACGGGGGTATGAAACAGCACCTGCCAGCACAGCTCGGGCTCTTCCTCCTCTGCGTGTTGTGGGGGAAGCTAGTAAGGAAAGGGTTTCCATGGGTTTAGACATGTTCTTTCTTCAGCCTGGCTTTCAGAAATAGTTCTGGCTTGTTAGCTGAAGGTTCACCTCAGTGTCTGGTTTTAGTTGAAGTTGCTGAACTTCAGCGAAGTGCTGAGCAGCCACCGATGGAGCTGTGTAACGAGGAGCAGTAGTGACCTGGCGGGTACCTGGCTGCAGTCACCAAAACTTGTTGGAGTCATTCAGGTAAGTGCAAAATGGCTATGAACAAGGTCGGGGTTACAAATAAACACGTCTCTCCTGTTGATGACCTGCCGGGGCACAGCAATGGTCCCAAAGGATCAGGAGCTTCAGGTTTATGTGTTTTCTGAGCAGGTAGTGCTTCTGAGAAAATTAGCTTTTCTCAAACAAGTTTATGAATTCAGGCTGAAAGTGTAGGAAGCAGCACCCCTGGTGCCTGCTGAAGCCTTGTGGGGTGTCTCTGAGGTTCCCTGGGTGCCTTCATTCCAGCATCCAGCTCGTTTCATGTCTCTGAGCTTTTACCTGCTTACCAGAGATCTGGAATTAGAAACTCCTCGTGCTCTGTAATGTGTGTGCGGTGCACAGAACTGGGGTGCCCAAGGGTTTGATGCAACTGAATTACTGCTGAGTGTAAGTAGTCCTCATCAGCTTTTACCTTCAAAAATGAAACTGTGCTGTTTGCCCCATCCCCTTTCCTTCGGTGCAGCTAGACAACGTGGGAATACTGCTGGGGTCTTGCTGCTGGGCCTGTCTCACAGCAGAATGAGCTGCACCTGGGCAGGTTTTTTTTTCGTCCTGGCATCTAAAAGCTGTGCTGAGCCTCTCGTGTGGATGAGCAAGCAGCTGCACTGACGTGATAGTAGGACCATTGCTGACTATCATGTCAGTGATCTGGGGTCTAAGTAGTCTCTACTCTGGCCTGGAACAAGCTATTTATTATTTTTTTAAAGTGCATTTCTACAACGCTGTTCTCTCTGAAGGTTTTTGAGGCTTGGATCTTGTCTGTCATTGCCGGGATCAATTCCTATAAGTCCTGCAGCAGTCGTTTTCTCTCCGAGGATGGGGGGAGGAGGGGGGCTGCAGGCTTTAGTTGCCTGGAGATTGGCAGCTGTAAAGGCGTTTTCTCCTTCTGGTTTATTTTTGATCTTTGGCATCTCTTCTTCCAATCTCTGTACCTGGTGCTGTAAAACACACAGAGGCAGTCTCTGACCCTTGCTGGTTTTCTTATCCTTTAAGTGGAGGATAAAATGCCCTTTTCTCCTCCAAAATCCACCAGTGTCATCTCTCAGAAGCATTCACAAGCTACTCCATCACCAACTTCTACCTTAAAACACAGGCTAAAAAAATACAAGCTTTAGAGAAGGTTAGTCCTAGCCAAAGGACATTCCCAGGTATTTCTGAGGCTCTCCAGGAGCTTGGCTGCTGCCTGGTGAGTATGGCAGCATGCTGTGATCTCTGGCTGATGGGAAGAAGGGAGGCAGGCAGGTGAAACAGAAGTGTTCCCTGAGATCTGCTCAGCCCAGCCTCACCAGGTCAAACAGCTTCTAATGCTTAAGGCAGGTTTTTCTTTTATCACACTTCATTATATTTCACTTATTAAGATCATTTTTTAAGATTTTTTTTTTTCCAGAAAATAGCAATAGGTCAAAATACTCAAAGTGTGTTTTCCAGAATGAACTTAGACTAATGCTGCTTCCCCTTTTTAAAGTAGATGTGCATCCCAGAGGTGAATGCATGGTATTGCTCATAGTTAAGATTGTCAGAGGTTCCTAACTGGCCAAACCAAACATCACAGCATCGTACCTGTGTGTCTGTTGTTTAAATAAGCGTGAAGCTAGTGTGAAAAATGAGACCTAACCTGCAAAAATACCTGGGTACTGCTGGAAGTTTTCCTGCAGCCCTGACTGAATGACTGTCCAATTGTCTGTTGGTTCTACCAAAGTATTGTTCCAGTGATGCAGTTCCCTTCAGTTCCACAGTTCTTTTTTGATGCTGTGCAAATGAAACTGAAAGCAACATATGGTTGCATACAGGAGTCTCTTCCTCATTGTTTCTCCTTAAATTGTGGTTTCTACTGGTACTGATCTTTCTTTCAATTATTGTCGAGCATGAAAGTGAAGCAGCAGGCCGGGAGGCATTTTCTATTTTTCTGTTTTCAACCACTTATTGAGATAGAGTTACCTTATTTCCGCTGTCCCTTTTAGATATTGCCTCTTATTTTCTTAATGGCTTAAACTCCTAAAACTATGCCATGAAAAAGATCAGCTTTGCTCTTTGTGACTTGCTGCCTGTATCCCCTGTTGTATTTATATTATCAAAAATGTTTTATTCATACACACACCTCCCACTGCAGTGGGCTTTCGCTGTATTTTCCTGGTTTTATGTTTTGTTTTGTTCTTTATTTTGTTGTTTTTGTAAACCACCCTTCCAGATAGTTGCTAGTGTTATTAGAGCCACCCTGCCATTGAAGGCTAATGTGAAGTTGAGTCATCCTCAAGCTATCTGCTATCTCCAGCCTGCCAGCACCACGGGGACGGCAGCTCACCTCACTCTGCTTGCAGGATTGCACCCCGGGGGAGAGAGTTTTGTTACTGCTTTGTTTAAATAGGGAAGCTGCACCACAAAAATACGTTCAAACCCTTGCATCTGACTGCTCGGAGAACTCTGAAATTGGTTCCCTGCTGTGCTGTGTTGCTGATCTACGTGTTTCCAGACAGTTGGAGAAGTTAAACTCACGTTACCAGCCCGCGCCGTGCTGGATGAGCACGGGGCAGGTTTTCAGGGTCTGCTCTGGGTTGTGGGGGTGGAAGCAGGATCACGAGGCTCTTAATGTTACACTCCCATCGTGTGTGTGACGATGAAATGAATTGGTTAATGAGTGCCTAAGCATCTGTTCAGCCTCTGGTAGATGCTTTGCCAAGGTTCAAGTTCCCTGAGGAGGATTAGCCACCTGGTCCAGTTTTCATGATATACTGACAAAAGGGACACCCACCTTTCGTCTTACTGCACAGGACGGACGAATACTGGATTATTGTTTAGCCAAGTGCACAGGGTCTGTGGAAGGTCTGTGAGTTTGATGTATTTTTGTAATTTAACAACTACTTTTGTAACTGTTACAATTTAGATTGCAGTAGAGCTGCTGTGTATTTTTGTGGGAAGAGTGACATCTACTCAGCTCTTCTAATGGCTTTTCTTCTCTTTTTTAAAAAAAAATATTTATTTTCCTTTTTCTTAAATGATGCACAGCTCTTTGCACACAATTATCTCTTGAGTTGTATAATATACAAAATCAATATACACCATAGGGCAACAAGAAATGGTGATAAAAAGAGGTTTTAAGAGAAAAATGAGCATTTCATAGCCTGAACTTACAGTTAGGCTTTTCAAAGTGTCTAGATTTTGCTGCATGGACAGCATTATGAGTTGATGAAAGGCCTGCGCTAAAAGGCTTAAATTTATGTAGTGGTAGTATCGCTTTACGATGAGCATGATTTAGTAGGGGTTTGACCCATCAGACACGTTACAGCAAGGGAACTCCGTATGCTTGAAAGACAGAAACATTACACTTTGTAGCTGAACTTTGAAATAGCTGAAATCATGCAACAAACCTGAATTAAGAAAAAGAAATGGAAGAAGTCTTGGCAAACTGAAAGGGGGGCTTGGCTGGACTTTTGCCTCTGCTGAAGCTGTGCAGAACCACTTTGTGGTGTTGCATTGGTTTTGGGATTGGGGGGGCAAGGAAGGAGGTGAATGTTTTAACCTGTGGCTTGTTGGAGAGGTGCTTGTGCTGTGAGCCCTAGGGTGAGCCCTGGCAGAGTGAGGCTGGCTCCTCCTGCAGCTGGGTCGAGGTATGCTGAAGAGAAAAGGCTGAAGGAGGAGGCCAAGCTGAAATACCTCCAGCTGGGCTGTGTTTGTGTGTTTGCCGCAGCTGCTGCAGGAACCCAAACCTGAGGTGCAGCCAGTGGATGGGCAGGTGGGTCCTGT
>NW_009697245.1:77087-165513 GCF_000703405.1 Apaloderma vittatum | reverse complement strand
CCTCCTCACCCCCAGCCTTCCTGCAACTGCCGCGGATGTCGCCTGTCAGCAGGGAGACGCGCAGGTATGTGGAGGAATGTCAGAGCCCTGCCTGCTGGATTTGGCAGTGGTTTAGGTGCCCCTGGGGGAGAGGAGACAATAAGGCTGTTTGTTGGGCTGATCAGCCGGTGAAGTGTTCAGTTCTGAGCAGCTCGTTACTGTTCCGAGCGAGTACCCTGACTTCTGTGGGGCTGTGTTTTGAGGCCCCTCTGAAGCTGGAGGGTGGGAGGGTGTGTTTGGGGTCTGTTTATCTGAGGTGTTTAAAAAACACGTGCCTGCGTCGTGGCCTTGGTCTGCATTTTAGCACAGTTCTGGAAAGACACGGAAAGAAGCTACCCTCCCCAGTTCATGCCTTGATAGCTTGTGAATAAAGGGTATGCAAAGGTTCCGGGTTTTGTCTCCCAATTTTGGCTTTTGCTAAATTCAGTTTACAGCCTCGATTTTACATCTGAAATCAGATGACCTCCCTTAACAGAGCTGCCTGCTCTGTTTTCATTTATTTGCTACACTTAGGTGTCCCTAGTGCCACTAAGCATGCTGGCGCAACCTGCCACTTTAGCACACGTGGCAGAGGATCTATTTACAAACTACTTTGCTTTTTTTTCTGGCTGGCTAATGTTGTTTGTAGTTGTGGGTTTTGGTCCCACGTTTTATTTGGCCTTGCATAGTCAGCATTGTTTAGACAGAAGAAAAAGTGATATTTTCTAGCAGCACACAGGGCAACTTCCAGTTGCATTGGACACCAACAGCACAGGATGCTCTGCAGTTCTTAGATTTTTTTTTTTCTGATCTTTTTTTGCTGTCTAACAGGTTCTTTGTTGTGAGGTTTTTTTTAAATAATGATTGAATAGATATTCCATGGAATGTGACCAGCACGATGTGCAAGAACAACATGGAATAAAATTCCCATTATTGTCTCACAGTTGGTCTTATTGCACCGTTTCCTCTCCTTACAGTCCCCAAACCTGAAGCTTTGCAGGAGCATGCATGTGGGAGCTCAGGCAATGTCTCTTTCTTCCCTTAAAGATTTGATTTGATGCAAGCACCCTTCTGTCTTGAGAACAATTGGTGTGACAAAACTTTATGATGAAAAGGTCGTGGTAAATAGTGCACAGTGACTGTTTTTAAGTTAAAAAAGCCACCCAAACAATCAAACAAGTAGCATCACATAAGTTGCTTTCCCTTCTTTTCCTTCCCAGCAAAAACATTTGTTAGAAAAGGCATGTGAGAAATTTTTCAGGTTTCTCAAATCTTGTTCAAGACCAAACATCTGAAGCTGCAGCCTTTTAGGCAAGTGTAACAGGACCCACAGCGCTCGATGGGGTTTAGTGCTGCAGCTGGGTCCCTGAGATTCTCGGGATCAGTTTACTACGGCTGGTTTGGTCTGGCAGATCGTAACAGTCTCCCAGTATGTCTTCTGCATACTGCAAAACTATTCATAGTTCATTTGATATTCACCAGCATCAGCTCAAGTCCACTTTGTAAGTAGCTCTGAATTTCTGCATGTGTTTTAAATACCTTGGGCTTGCCAGGAGCAAAAATAAGCAGTGTTGTTCGTTTAGGTTTTTTTTTTCTTCTATTTTTTGTCACTTTTTTTTCTGGTTTGTGTGAAATATAAGTCTAAACTGGCCTTTTCTATGTAATGGATAGTTTAATGAAACTGGAGGAATGAAAATGTTTTCCATTAAATGTGGCAATATAGTAAATAAAAATTGCTTCAAAGAATCTTGCTTGACCTCGTGCACACAATCATGGAGGCACTTACAGGATGAGCTTTTTCATTTAAGGTTCCATGGATTTCCTTTGCTTCTCTAATTAATTTTGCTAGTGACAAGTGTGTCCCACCCTCTGGTGTGTGAACCTCTCTGCTCGTGGCAAGCGCTGGAGCGGGTGCGCTGGGGAAGTGAATAGGATCCTTGTTGGCAGTCCAAGCTCCCTTCCACTGCCTGTGCCTGCCTCGTCACGTTGGTAAGTGCACAAAAGGGCAAAAAAAAAAAAAAGGTCCTATCTTGTTAAAGGCTGAGCTTGTCTGCTGGAAAAATGCCCATTTTCAGGTGAGAAATTGTCTGTCTCGGTCAGGACAAGGGAACTAATTGTTCGGTCCTGTCTGGTTTTAAGCGCTCTGAGCAATCTGGGCTCTACCGCTTCCTCTGGGAGATTACGTTGCTTAATACATCAGAGTACCAGGAAGTTGGTTTCTTGCCCTGGGTATTCAATTTAAAATTTTCTGTAATCTCATTACTGGAGCTGATGAGAAAAATTGTTTTTCAGAATTGAGGTTTGCTGCTTTCTTGGGATCCACTAAACACGCAGGTCTCCAAGGGGCAACATCCACAGGTGACAACCAGGTTATAATGGTTCTGATGGAGCTTTCTCCAGTTTCCTACAGTTTGGTTTGTGAGAGTCCTGACTGGTTTCTGTAGGGTGTTGTAATGTGTATGACACATTTACACATAATTACTTTGACCTTTCTGCAAATTCTGAGGCTAGTAAAACTTTGTCATGGAAGAAAGTGTGTTTAAAAAAAAAAAAAGCCCAGAATATTTCTAAAATCTGAGTAATTAGGAAGAGATGGGAATTGTGTATGTGATATTCTGTGTCTCAAATCCCTGGTGACTCTAGCACCAACTCTCACACGACCGAGGTGGAGATGAGGAATGGTCTCGCACCAAAGCTTGTGACTTGGAGACAGGATACATGAGTTTTGCTCTGCTTTACACAGATTTATTTTGTGACCCTGTACAAATCACTTAACCTCTTTCTGCCCACAGTCCGTAAAAGAAGGATAGTGTTTCCCTATCTCGCAGAAGTGCCGGACGCTTAATTCATTAGTGCTTATAAAGTATCCTCAGGTCTTTTAGAGGAGAATGCTACATGTCCATGAAGTCTTAATAATGTTGATTCATGTACAACTTCTGAGGCCTGGGCCTTGACTCCCTGGAGCTGAGATAGAGACCGTGGCTGACAAGTTCATTTTTATCATGGACCTAAATCTACTCTGTGCTGTACGCAGAAAAGGAATTCCCGAAGAATGTTGAAAATAAATACTGAAATATTTCTATTTTATGATGAATCGTGAATGTATGTTTACTTTAAAAAGATATATAAAAACTTCCCAATGCATTTGAAAGTGTTTTGACCCTACCTGCTGAGCCCTGCACTGATTTTGAAGGGAGCTGAGGAAGCTGCTGAGAAAAGAGATGTTTTTTCAATCCTCTTTTTATCTTCCTATATTTTCCAGCTAATTTTAGAATTGTTAGGAGATATTATTTATTCAGGTAAATGTTACCATATTCAGCATGGTGGGGCATGTCGCTTTCCATTGGCATCATGTCATAGGCCAGTGTAATATGTCAGAAGTATTTTATTGTAATGGCTTCATCACTTAAACGAGACAAGACGGGTTGCAAATCAAATTTACCATACCTGCCTTTAACATATACTAAATGAGCTAACAGCACAGATCAGGCACTGGCTAATACAGAGTGTTACTGCAGTGGCAGAGATCTGGGCTCAAACGATGAGGCAGGTTATGAGGGACAAGCAGTTTGATAGTTACCTCTTCCCATGTAGGTTGTAATATCTTGTATTAACTTCAATTAGAATTCAGTTTCAGCTCAAGAAAGATAAACACTGGACAAGGCAGCCTGCTGCAGTTTTGGGCAAGGCAGAGCAGAGGTAGATACACATTTGATAACTGTCTCTTGTTGCCTTTTGCGTTGTTAGGGCTGTAACTTCTCATCTTTAGCAACACGAAGTGTAACAGACCAGTTCTCTTTCAATCTCTCTGCTTCAATCCATGTTTCTAAGAGCATCTCCTCCAGTGATGCGTTGGAAGAGAATGGCTTTCAACTGTTACCGGGTTAATTTTAGAAGCTTTTCATTTTTACTTTCAAAGTTTAACTTCTCATGGAAATAAATAGCTACTCACTAGAAGTCAAAGTACGCAGGGAAAATGTGCCCTCTGCTTGAAACATGAAATTGCTTTTGTTTGTTGCGTGATGAGCTTGGGTAACTCTATGTAAAGATGTTGTTCGGTCATGCTTATTTGGAAGACTTGCTGTTGAGGAATAGCAATGAAGCCAAGATAATTCATCCCACAATTAAATACATTAGCATTTATTTCAGCAACCTAGTTTAATCTTACAGTAAAGCTTCATATATAATTATGATAATTAGGTTATTTGGTAATTGTAGGTTGAAATAAATTTGTAATAAAATGTTACAAACTTCTTTGGGTGGCTGAGATTGTCATTAAATCTTTTTTTGAAGGGTGGAAAAAAAAAAGAGGCACATCACTTGTGAAAGAGTGGAAAATGCATGGGTTAGCAGGTTATTCTCTATAGAAATTATGAGTCCAAGACAAGAATGGAAGTACTATCTACTAATTGAAAACATTAATTTCTAAACACTGAGCTATGTTTCTCTAAAATAGCTTAAAAAAAAAGAATTCTGTTTTCTGAAAAATATGATAATTTGAAGCTATTGCGTTTGGAGCATTCAGAAGAGGAAAAAATGACACAGAACACTGAGAAAGCTTAGACTAGGGAAGAAAGGAAGGAGGTAAAGGGAGAGGAGGGGTCAAAAGGGGGAGATTACATGGCCACTGGGAAAATACATTCTGGGGATACAGAGTTCTCTGCTTAAGCTGGGAAGGGCATTTGTACTGGAGATCACTGCACAGCCTTCCTTAAACTTGCCCTTGGGCTTCCTTTGTAACGCAATCCCATGGATATGGAAATCTCACGGTAGTGTTGCTGTCCTGATTCAAAATCTAAGACGATGCTAGGAAGAACCAGATAAAAGGGACCCATTTTATTTACTTCTTACTTCAGGAGGAAAGCGTATTTCAGCCACCAGGTACTAGCACAAGGACTGCTGGTCACTGGTTGTTGTGGTTTTTTTCCCCTCTGTGAGTACCAGTGGTTGGTGACCTTAGTTTTCTCACTGCAGGAAGGCTTTCAAACATCCATTTTTTCTTAATGCTACAGATATTAACAGACTTCTCTTGTACATACTGCGCTACATTTGTTGGATCTTCACGAGCACGTGTCTGTGGTAGGTGTAAGTTGGTAAAGTTGTTTCAGCATTTCGTTGGATTGCTTTATCACGTCTTTATAAAATACTCAAATGGATGAGAATTGTTCAGCTTCCCCTCTTTAGTGCTCATTGGTGAAAAGAAACTCCCAGCTATATATTTCTAAAGGTTTTTTGTTTAAAAACTTTTTTTGAATAATCAGAAGACCTGCTTTTCTTCTCTCACAGTTTCTCCTATCACCACTTGAAGTCATGCAATATCTTCCAGATACCTTATTACTGATTTTACATTGCATCTCTAATCCGAATAAAAAGGATATTTTAAACTGGGATATCATTCAGATGATATTAGTTAAAAGTGGGAAAGGGACCTATTCTGGGACCTCCGTTCAAAAAATACTGTTCTTGTCATTCCCAGCTGTAGCCTGCAGATCAGCAGTGGCTTGCCACATTTGTTTGTAACAGGCTAGACAGAAAAATACCCACTTATTTTGTCAAGAAACAGTGGGCAGAGCTTTTCCAGAAAGCTCTGGGCACTATGGGAACAGAGCAGAGGTGACCTGGACCCAGCTGGTCTGGTTTGGATCCTGACCAGGTTGCTGGATATCTGAGGACTCTGGAGAAAGCCACAAAGCCCAGAAGCTCTGACTGGATAAAAATTTCTAGTGGAGGAGAAAAAAGGACCGGCTGGGGACCCCCAGATGTCAGCAAGTTGCTCATTGGGCTGCCAACAGTGTTTTAAGTCGTGACACAAAAGGTATTTGGTGGCTCCAGAGGGATTCTGAGAGTTGTCAGTG
The DNA here is from genome assembly GCF_000703405.1 of Apaloderma vittatum. Lineage (NCBI taxonomy): Eukaryota > Metazoa > Chordata > Aves > Trogoniformes > Trogonidae > Apaloderma > Apaloderma vittatum. Next base: position 159,640 of record NW_009697245.1, on the reverse strand, counting down.
GTCTGCTCTCCAAAACACTGGATATTGGATTACGCTGTCGTTAGTTGTGCATTATTTGTCATCCTCCTGAGTAATTTCAGTGTAGCTGTAGGATCTCAAGCACAGGGAAGAGAGTGGGCGAGTCTGTTTGCTATCCCTGCCTGAACAGGGTTTAAGTGGTTGGCATGGCTGGCAAACACACAGCAGGGGAAGGTGTTTAGACCCACTTATGCTGGGGAAGGAGGGTGAGGGTGTGTGCACCTGGGATGGGCTGTCGACTGTGGGACAGGCAGGGAGGGGTAGGCAGAGGGCTGCAGGTCCCGTGAGGAAAGGAGGAGGCGTGTGTGCTCTGAAGTTGAGCATAGGGCTGCGGTGAAAGGGGAAACAGGGTGTGTTTGATTCCCTTGAGAAAATGCTTTTATTTTTTTAATGTTTCTTTTGTTTGACAAGTCAGGTCATGTATGCTGGTACTCAGGTGTAAAAACCTCATGTGTTTGTGTTGGTATTGGAAGGCTTGGGACCGTGAGATCAGAGGCAAACTGCAGCCTGGCTCAGAAAATGGACCCCTGTTTTCATTTTTATGCTGTTTCTCCATTGTTTTTTCACTTCCCCAATACGTGTCCTCCCCTTATTCCTATCTTGCTATGTTTTGCATAGTTCGACGTTGTGTTTTAGAATATCTGGTTAAAAGCAAAAGTGATTTTTAATTTATTATCTATTTATTTTTGGTAAGCATGGTGCATTGAGAAATTGAAAGCTGCAGCAACGCATATCAAAATGCCCAGACCTGCACCACTCGTTTATCCCTGTGTTACCAACAACAGGGAAATAATCATTCTGGGGGATGTAAGAGAATGAAATACCCCTTCAGCTGCCCCCCAGGACGCGGTGTTGCCACAGGCTGTCAGCAGCGTCCCATGTAGTTTTCTTAAACAGGTGTTTGAAGGTGTTCTGAACCTTGATGAGAAGGAGATGTGCTTTGTCTTCTGTAATTAACAAGTGGACTCCCCTCTATTTGTAGTTTGTGCTCAGCCCCTTTTAATTCAATATTGATGTTGCATTTAACATAATTCAGTTTGTTTCCTGCCAAGTAGTAACTGTGTGGTACTGGTGGGACATGGACACCACCCTCCTGTCCAGGGGCAAGAGTCAGGATTTGCCCCTGCAGCTGCTTTGCTGGATCTGACTGTGGTGCGGCAGCCAGCGGGAAAACCCAAGTGCTTGGTTTTAAAGTTGGACCTTGTGGCACTGTTAGTTTTCATCAGGCTCCAGGGTAGTTGGAGAACAAGCTCCAAACTCACAGCCACTTGGAGACCGTGACGTGGAAGGGCTGTCTCTGGCTGCAATGTGTTACACAGGAGGCCCCAGGAATTTTATGACTTGCAGTTCAATAAAATGTTCAACACAAACTTAAAGCAGCCTGCATGGATTTGGTACTGGAGATAACGGAAAACATAGGTCCTTGCAAGGCTGCATTTGTTCTTGGGAGTAGGTCAGTGTTAAACTTTCAAGATCCTCCCTTTTGTTTGACTTTGAATGTTTAGCTCGATTTGTTTTTGAGTAACTGGAGTGTTTGGAAGCTTAGGGTGGGTAGAGAGATAGACTACAGCTGGTAATAATAGTAGAGTCTTTTATGCTGTCAATTTAACAGTTGTAAAACAATTAGGGAGAATTATGTTAATAGCAGGCTTTGTTCACACTTTCCTTGCCTGATTTTCCTTTTTTTTTTTTTTGTGTGTGTGTGTGACATGCCTATCCTAACAGGCTCTGGGAGCACATAAACAGTAGAGCTCTGTGTGTTTGTATTGTGTATGGTCAGTGTTATCCATTAAACCATGGCTGGATGTAGATATTTTTAAAATTTTCACAAATCAATTTTCCAGTGCTTTGGCTATTGCGTTTTAATGTGGCAGCTCCTAAACAAACAAAATCATGTTTTCGGGAAGCTAAGACAGGATAAGAAGTGATTTGTATGGGAAATGGTGGCTGATTTGCTTGGACTGCTGCAGCTGTTTCCTTCTGTGATACGAACAAAACCCCTTCGAATCAATCGGATCCATGTTGGCTGAGCCCTGCTACCCACGCAGAGGGGCAGCCGAGCCTTTCCCCGCTCCGGTGGGAAAGCGATTGTGCCAAGGGCTGCTGACCCACGCTGAGATGCTGCTTTGTCTGTTGCTCAGCTCCCCCCAGTTCTAGACTATATCTTAGTACTGAGACTAATCTGGATGGATGTCTCTCTTACAGATAACGCAACCCACACTTAAAGGCATCTCTTGCTGCTCTCCCCTACTACATTGCCACGTAGTTTGCCTCTGCCTCTTGCCCAGAGCAACTCCAGCCAGAGCCCCGGCACCTTGTGCTTGAGACTCTCCCTCATACTGATGCCATGTGAAGGTCCTAGCACTGCGCAAGAGCAGTCATCTGAAATTAAGTAAATGCTTTTCTTTTTCACTCAAAATGCAGAATGATTGCATTGGAATTGAGAGCATCATAAATTTGGTTTTTTTCCACTCGGTTCCAAGTGAGGGAATAGATCTGATAATCCGCATGCTAAATTCTTCCCTTCTCCCCCCAAAAAGAACATATATGTGTAGATGATCCTTTAAGAAAAGATTCCCAAACTCCATTTACCTTGACAGCTGTCACTCGGCGCTTGTAGTTGTCATGGCAGTGTGTAGTTCTTCGTGAATTACCAGCACCGGTGGTTTTTTCTCTTTATCAGTCATCAGTCCATCAGCCAGGCCATTCATAACGCCTTCTGGCAGCTCATCGGGGAGATCGGTGCCATTGAATCGTGCCCGCCCAACTCCCCCACCTCGTCGTGCGACGCTGTTTACCGCCGTGCCTTTTTCTGTAAATATTACAAGCCGTGCGCTAACAGGAGGGATGCGTGGGAATGAAATGGCTTAACCTTGTAACAGTTAGCTGGGATGGCAGGTCTGCCTTGACTGATAATTCACGAGCCCTCGTGTTCTAGTTACTTCGCTAAATAACATGTAGACATCCTGCTTTGAAGTCTTGTATATGATAGTTAATTAGACAACATTTAATTTGGCTTAACATTTGTGTCAGTTTTGTGGAAGTGAGCCTCCATAATTAGGGAATACAGATCAGGTTTCTGTCAGACTTATAACCTCTCACTCTAATTTAATGCTCGCTCCTCCGGTGCCATGTCACACTGGGTGCGCAGGAGGTTTTTTCCCCCTGTCTTTTCCGCTTGACTAGTAAGAAAGTTGCCCGTATTACACAACTGACAGCAAATGGGATCGTTCACAGAGATGTAAGGGCATATGATTTGCTAGTATTTAACAGTGAACTCGCCCATCAAAACAGATTACATGATCGCAATTGGTGGAAATAATACATTTACACAAGCCTGGAAGTTAGTTTAAACCTTTCGCTATATCTGAGGCACCCAATGCAGGTTTTTGTGATGCTTTTCAGCAGAAACTCTTGTGTGAAACAGGCCACGGAATGAACAGTTTGTAATTAAGAAGGTGTTTTTCTGGTACGTTTGAATAGGCCTAAAAGAAAAGGGAACTTTGTGTCTGAAAGGACTTCCTCAGAGGGATGATTAGAAAGGAGATGGGATTTGTTGCAGGTTGTTAGGTGTGACATCAAGCCCATATGCAGAAGCACATTCTATGTAGTATTTTTGGCATCTAGGGCAAAACCAAGATGGTCTAGGGTTTTGGCGTTTGAAAAATGAGTACTTTACCCACTAAAGCCTCCCTGGTGATGCTTTTACCAGTTTGTTCTAAAGTTACAGTCAAATGCAAAGACATGAATCTTACCTGAATGTCTGTGGTGAGGCCAAGACACTTATTTAAAGATAAAAGATCCAAAGGTAGCACAGTTTTAATTGATATTTTACTTTCTACCCCCTGTGCAATGGGAGATTTTGGGCAGATGCCTGTTGTTACTGTATGCAAGCAGAGTATCTGTTGGGCATCATGCTCCTTTGAACCTGATGTACGCAGTTCGTCTCTAATTAGAGAGGAAACGGCTACTTTTTCTCCAGCCTGCACTGGGTACCGCGTATGAGCAAGTAGCTGGTGATGCTCTGTGGTGGGGCACTGTGCACGAGGGTGACCCGAGGCCACCTCCACTGAGGCAGTGAAGCCAAGGACTCGGCTCAGGCAGCTCGTTGGTGCTGGGCAGGCCGTGGGGGGTGTTCAGCAGAGAGAGCTTTTAACTAACTGGCATGAGGTTTCTTTCTGCTCCTCTTTTCCTGCTGTGAAATTTTATTAAACTTTCCTGCTTCATTGACTTGTTTTATTTATTTTATTTTTTTTTAAACTTGAGAGTGAAGGGAGATGGAAACCGTTTGGTAGCAACCCAGCACTAGTTTGTACTCAATTCCTCGGGAAGCTTTTTCTTCAGAGCAGCAGTTCCTCACTGTCTTCAGCTTGGCATTTCGGAGCCAGAGCTGGAGGAGGATTTCTGCGACCAGGAGCTTGCCAGTTCAGAACTTGATACATCAGTTAATTAGTAAAAGACAATGCATCCTCTTACAACCTCTTATTTACTTATAGCCTTACTCTATCATAGCTACAACACTACTGTTTCACATCACAGCCTAAAGAGACTTTGTTCTCCAGTATCTGTGTTGGTGGATGGCAGGAACCAAACTGGTCTTGTTTCTGAGAAGTTGATCTGGTCCTGCGATTTGTATGTTGCTTTTCCAAATGTGTCAGGAGTGTTTGGGCACCCACAGCATCCCCAGGAAATGCTGGAGGGATCTAATGTGAGTTTCTGTTGATTTTGCATGTCAAGATATGGAAATATTTAGCAGATCAATAGTACCCGGTGTTCAGATTTTAATCAACACAGCTGCTTTCTGATCAGTAACCTTGATGCTGGGCAGCACCTATTAAAGGCGTGAACATATATGCCTTGCTAATTTACTGTTATGAAAATGAAGCTCATATATTGTGGAGACGCTCCCTTGGGATGCGTTTTGTGTGTATTCAGGGTTATTCTGCTGTTCCTAAAGATGTGAACTTTTGCTAAACGCAAATGGCAATTTTAGTCTCCACGAACCAAACGGAGTGAACCGTGATCATCACGGCTTTACTGGAGCACAGAACTGGCCAGTGTAAATCTGCTACACAGTTTATTAAGTGAAACTCTCGACTTACATGTGGTCATTCTTGTCTTTTCTGGAAATCCTTGTGACCATACTTTGCATGGAAATCAACATTATGTCATTTTAGTCACAGAACATTTCCCTTTTGTAATAAATTTTGTCCTGTGTTATTTGGAAATTTGTACTCTGCTAAATTTCTAGAGGAGAAAAAAAATAGTAACGGCAAGTTATTTTCAAATGCTTGAAAGAGAAACAACTAGAATAATATTGTGAAAAAATCGTTTCTCTTTATAATCAAATAGTGGTTAAAAGGGTGGAATAGCATACATCTGCAGATTGCATTAAAAACCCAAAGGTTTGTATTTTCTCACACGTCCAGCAATAACTGTTTGTGAGCTGAAGAGATGTGTGTGCTGCACGCTCCAGATGAGAATCCTCCCAATGCCAAAACTTGGAATTTAGTGGGAGAAGGAACATTAAATATGTGGGAAAGGAGGGAGTTCAGTAACACTGCCCTGAGCATCATTTACTTGGATGTGTAACGCGTTGTATTTTGTGTATAAACACAATGCTAATAAGATGAGTTTAACTGTAGTGCCGGTGCCGTTCCAACACCCCTCCTAGACAGGCGAGCTCCCTTCCTGGGTGGACTGCGGAGCGGTGGAGCTTGGCTTTGCTGCTGCTCACAGCTGCTCGCTCCAGGTGTTTCAGAGGGGGTGAGAACCCCGCGATGCTCCAACTTGGGAGTGTAGCCCAAGTCTTATAGTAGTAAGCGCCCTGAAAAAATTCTTCCTCTTGCTGAGACTTGCTTGTTTATTTGATGCAGAATGCGTGCGGGTTTCTCTGTGCGTGTGAAGGATTTCTCTGTGGAAATAGATGACTGTTGCCGTAATAATTTTGTTTTGCAGAATCCTTTTGCTGAGAAAGGTACTGTACAAGCTTTGAAATGTTATAGTCTCCTGCATCATACATGCTCAGGATCCCTTATGTATCAAATACAGTTCGTGGCAAAGCTAAAGAAGTCGGTGTCCCACTGAAAGGCCCTTCATGTCTTGTCTTTTCTTTGTTCAACAGGGAACAAAGTTTGTCATCCTGAGACACCAGACCTTTGACGAGGCTCAGGTAACCTCTGACAATGCGCACAGTGCTAACAAAGGGTCCCTGTCAGCCTTTGTAGAAGATGTTGAGACTTCAGTCGGCGTTGACTCTCCAGAAGATGAGTGTGTTGGTGAAGTGCTAGACTGTGGTTCTTGGGATCTATCGGTTCATGGAGGAACAGAAGTTTGAAGATGAAAAGATGTCAGCAGCAACAGCAGCAGCCCAGAAGTTGTGATCACACGGGCAGATGAGGTGGGTGATAGACAATATTTGATATAAAATTCCTTTTTATCTTATCTGATTTGTATTCTTGGCTGTGATCAGAAATACAGCTTGTTGTTTCTAATTAATTCTTTAATTTTCTTTTATTTATATTTTGAATTTAGCAAAAATCTATTTCATGTTGGAAATGTTCTCCATCTAACCCAAAATGCATTAAAAAGGCTATTTGCTTTAATCAGCAGGATTTTTAATCTTATTATATGCTCCTCAAAAATGAATATTTCTTTGTATTGTACAGTACATATTTACATAAATTAGTGTTATCCTTGGTTATTTTGCCAACCATAATTTATACGCTTTTTAGTTTTATCATAAAATAAAATCTTGCCTCTGATATTCTGGGACCATTTTTAGCATCATAGCAAATTACCTTGGGAGGAACTATTACACAGTCAGTGAACTATCCTACTTGAGTTTAAAAAAAGAACTAAAACGTGTATCAAAAGCTCAGCTTTCACCAATTAATTCAGTCTTTCTCTTTTACTGTGTCTTGCAAGTCAGTGTTTGTGGGCTCTTAAACACTGCAGATTTGTAAAAATTTCTAGTAAAAGTCACGTGAAAAGTAAAATATTTTTAAACATTTAGATCCTTGAACAACTCCAGATTTCCTTGCCACATTTAATTTTTTTTTTCAGTGTTGAGATTAGTTTCTCCTCCTACCGGTTTTGTTTGCGTATATGTAATTTCAGCAGCATGTTCATTTCAAATATTGTGTTCAGCAATGTTGACAAAACATTTGTCAAGAATTTCTTTGAAGTAATATTGCAAATACCTAGTCTTACATGGTACATGGTCTCTGGGATGATGGAGACCCTACATCCATATCACCACCGTAACCTTGAAATACAAACATGTAATGAAAAAATTGGCTATGCTTTCCTTCAGATAACTTTCTTTTCTCTGTAATTCTGTATGTGTTTAGGGCAAGAATTACCTCTGCGATTATTGACCAGTTTTCTGTACCTTGTGAGTATTGCCTTACCTATAGGTGGATGGAGAGAGTGATTTGCGATTGTTTCCAGGATGCTTCTTTCTGAGTTTAGCATCACGTGGAATTCTGCCAGCCCTTACCTGGAGAGTCATTTAAGCCTATGAGGCCCCTGAGAGAATTGGCCAATCATCAAATTGTCCACATCATCAGTAGTTTTTATTGAAGACCTCGCAATGATGACACTTCCTGTTTGTAAAAGAAAATAAAAATTTGCACATAACTTATCCGAATTCTTACGGAGACATAAATAATAGAATTCCTAGTTAATAGGAATGGGTATTTTCTGCAATGCTGTTATCTTTCAGAGGAAAATATCTGTTTTCAGCATCCGTCTCCCTAATTTGGGGCGCAAAGCAGTGTTTTTGTTTAAGCACCTGTGTGCTCAGCACACGTTAGCTGTTGCTGATGTGGTGTGTATGCCATGAGTTACCCGTGCAGGCGGGTATCTCCAAACAAGCTCTCGTTGTAGGTGATTAGTACAAACATATGGGCATCAGTAATAATGCCTGAGCCAGGAAATTGTGTTACATCATGTATGTAGAAGAGGGATGCAACCTTTGGGGCAGTCATTTGGATAGATTGTGTTCTACCTAACGCAGGATCGTCTATACGGTTTTGTTTGTCGATTCTAGTCATGATGCAGCTGAGAAATTCAGCCATATTTTGGGGAGAACGCACGTCTCCCAAACTTCTGTTAGAATGGATTAAAATGCTGATGGTGACAATTGCTTTCTTCCTAAACTGGCCTGCAAAATAAATACTTCTGGCATTGGTGCTGGATTTCAAAGGGGACTGAGAATCACTCTCTTAAGTGGAACAAAAAGTCTTTCCAACTTGTGTAGCAGTAGGAATTCTCGACTTGCAGAGGTAGATTTCTGCCTTTGAAAGCATTGCCTTTACTCTTTGAATTGAACTTACGCCTTACATCAGTCGTGCAAGTTTTCTGTCTTGCTTTAGCTTCACGTCCTCGCCTGTTCGTGTGGCTCTGCAGCTCGGTGTGGGGGACACAGAAAGTCATTCCAAAGAGTAGCCTGCTGAAAGGAAAGCTCAGAGTGCAGCTGAGAGAAGAGAGCCCCTACCTGCTGGCCTGACACGTGGCGTGGATGTGTGCGCGCTGGCTTCTGCTCAGGCTAGAAAACTGGGTGGGGAGCATGTGGTGAGCCCTGTGCTGCTGCGGTTGCAAACCTCGTGGCACCTCATCTAAGTGGTTTCAACGTGCTAGGGTTGCATCTGCTGAAGGTGTGTTGCTGCTGGCGTAGATGTGCTCCAACAAAAGGGGATACAACCTGCAACTGATTTCTCTTTGTTTTTTGGTGTTTTTATTTTTATAGATAGATATTGATAAATGTAGCCTTTGTGGTAACTCATCTAGGAGCATTTGCTACAGGCTACGAGCCTGGTATGTGGAGCAACGTGCGTTTAAGGCAGATGATTCTGCCCGTGAAAAACACGCAGTCGAAATAGGAGACAAAGTACCGATACAGACAGCTGAAAATATTTTATTTATTTATTATTTTTATTTTTTTTTAACGTGGCCCCTAGGGATATTTACAGGCTGTGAAGATCCTTGATATCTTATCATTTTGACTCTTATTATTGTGAAACTCTGTGGTTATACATATTTCAGCATCTTCTTTTCATGTCTCCCTACATCTTTATAAGTGTTGGACAAGTTAGTACGTGAGATGCCTCCTTTTATGTGTTAGATGCTGTAGATTTTTCAAGGGAGGGAGTAATTAAATTACCTTTTCAAAGGAGTTCTCCACCACACTAATAACTTATCTGTAAGCTTATTAAAGTCGGTTTTTGTACTCTAAAATTACTAAATAACTGTTGTGTAATCTCAAAATTACAATTAATCATAATTCCTGTTGGATGGGGGCAACTATGACTTCTGGATTTGTTTAACTGCTGATACCTGACAGTTTGAAGTACTGTACTTAACAAAACACCTGGAGGAGGGCACAGGAAAATGACAGTTCCTGCTATTGCGTGTTCTGTGTGTTCGCGCTGAGGCTGTGATCCTGTTCTTGTACCACCAACTGGTGCTCGAGCAGCAGCTCCGGTTAAAGGGTATTGGATGGAGACGAAAAACAATAGCTACCTGGAAGATTTTGTTAGCTTTTTGAAGTCGAAGTCTAAAGTTTTTCCTTCTAATGGAGTCCAGCATTTCTTTTTCGTACTGTTGGATCAAGGACAAGCTCCTAAAATAAGCTCCAATGGCTGTTTTTTATTACAGCCTTAAGGAACAGTTTAATTTTGCCTTGGAAATGCATCTAATAGGACCATTTGCTTCTGGGCTCACCAAGAAGATTTTTGCCTTCCTTTCTACAAATGACTACTCCTGATCCTTGGTGACCGACAACTGTGTGTGCACTGTGTGCATGTCCTAGAGGAGTCAGAATCAGGGTAGCTGGCCCATGCAGAATCAAGTATTTCTGCAAAATTACAGGCTTTACAGTAGATTTAGTTACACCATCTGTTAATGAGTCTACGTTTTGGGAGATGGTTTCGGAAAAAAGGTCTCCAGGTTAAGCAATTGCTCTCAAAATATTTTGAGAGATGCTCTTTAGCCTTGTAAAAACTCTATGTTTCAGAAAGAAACAAGGGAAATTTTTGAATGACAGCAATGAATATCCTATCCAAACTGAACTAAAGGAGTAGGAAATGGAGCAAAATGTACTTCTGCTGCTCTCCCCTGCTATGAGCAGTGTGTGTGTGTGGAGGGATGCTGGCACCTGAAGGACTGTGACTGAAAAAATGGGACAATTTTGTGTCCCATTAGCAAAGCGTATGAGGTGCCTTTGTGCTGTCGCTCACTATGCTGTTATTTCTTCAAGGCTATGTCTGAGCTCCAAGTGCCTCGTGGGCCAGATGTCACTAACAACAGCTATTTAAATCCTGTTGGCACTTCTTGCACTGTCATTCTCTATCCCAAAGCAGTAAAGTCAGTGAGGAACCCAGTGGAAGGTTTTGGAAGAGTATGGGGAGGATTTGGTACCATAATGAGTTATAACTGAGGATCAGGACAGCCTCCTACTCCCAAATCTTTTTCATTTTGTTGCTTTAATTTTTCTTACAGGAGATAGATGCACAATCTAAATTTTTATTTTGTTTATTTAATGTTTATTTTGGGATTGACTTTTTCTAAAGGAACAAAGAAAGGTTGGTTCATGGTGCCTGTGGGAGTTGACTGGCAGATGTGAGCTCGACTGCCCCAAACTGCTGACGTTACACATGGTCTTGCTCCTCAACGTGAGAAAGACCAAGGACTATGCAGTTGTCCAGGACACTCCATTTGTAGGCAGATAGTGTAAAATTTCCATGCTGGGGAATATCTTTTCAGTATCCAAGGTATTGCTCCCAGGCTGTATTCCTAGGAGACTAACTTGTTGTGTATATAAGATTTCACCATCGGCACTGACGCTTGGTTTTATTCAAATTAGCCATTTTCCATTGAATTAAAGTGTAATAATGAACAAAAAATTAATAGTTTTATTTGAAAATTTTGCCTACATTTCAGTGACTTGAAACTGAGCCCCATAAAAGCAATTTCTGATTCTGTTTCAGTTAAATGTATTTATCTTGCTGATGTATGTGGTATGGATTACCATGCCATATTTTAACATGCTCTAACAACATATCGGCAGATATGTAAAAAAGTGAGTTAATAGCATAAATTTCTGCTATCATGCTGCTTTGTAAAACCGTTCTTAATTTAATCCATACACTAAGTGTGCTTTCCAGTTACAAAAATTTATGATAAGTATCAGGCAGAAGTGAAACTGTGATACAGAATTGTGACTGATGTAAAACAGACACACAAAATGAGTAGCATTAGGACACTTACTTTGAAGTTTGTTAAAACCAGTAAAGTGATATCCACTTTAAGTGAAACCTGCTGTTAGAGATACCTACTGGATTTTGGGAACATTTCACTTTTGAACTTACTCTTTGCACACAGCTTTAGTGTGTATTGTGTTGTGGGGTTTGTTTTTTTTTGTTAATGTTGTAAGGAAGAGAAAAATAGCTGACCTACTCAGATACCTTATTATCTTTGCTCACAGATAGGTAGTTGAGTATATTCAGTATCTGGGAAAAGAACATTTCTTCAAATACCTCTGAGAAATTAGCTCGCTCTAACAGTGTAAAGTTGAAACAAATAACAGTTTACCCTCATTCAGTGTATTACCGTTGTCAAATATGAATAATGAAAGAAATATTGAGCCATTTAAGAAGGGATCTGAGAATGGCAAAGCAAAGGAGAGCAGTTAGGTTGCTTACTGAGTAAACTTTTCTAGCGTCATTTTGAGGATGTTGGCAATAGTTTGGACCATAGGGATCGATTGCCAGCTTTGTGAACTGCTCCACTGAAGTGACCGAGTGGAAGGAGACAGGTGTCTCCTCCAATTCACGCCCATTTATTTATGGAGATCGAGTGAAGTCCTGGCATCCTGAGCACAGCCAAGATCCCACCAAGAACCTATTCAGCATTCATATATTTAATATTTATTCAGGTAATACATATATATGTATTTATGTTGCATGAAGACTTATTCCTATCTGAATTGTAACTGGGATGCATGAAGCAGGGCTGTGAATTACAGGCCTGGGATTGAACAGAATGCTCTTTGGACACTGACACTGTGTTTATACATACACATGTACACATAAATATATGCTTAGTAGAACTGAATGTGCCAGAATTTTCCCTTGCCTGTAAAAACATAACATGGCTGACTGAAATGGACTGAAAAAGCTCTTTTTTTGGAGAGATCAAAGTGGGACACGTTCTGCATGATCTGTTAATCCCTTAAAAAATAGGTGCTTCCTGGTCTTCCAACAAGTGTGACTACTAGACTCTGTTTGTCAAGTTATATATGTTTGCATGTAAAATGACAGACAAAAAGCTCAGGCTAATAATTTTGCTCATAAGACCGTTTTAATGATATGTGATGTTTGAGAGACAGGTTGGGGTGTTAATCATATTTGTTCTGAATGTGTTCTGCATCAAGACAAGTACATAACATATATTTCCTGTCATAAAATTCTGCAGTTGTTCAGAGTTTCTCCTAGAAGGGATTTTTTTTTAAAAAAAAAAGTTAATGTTATAAACTGATGTGACTGTTTTTGGGCAAACCGCATGACTTCTGGGAGGACTGTATCTAATGGGTGCCAGTGGGTGGAGCATCTTCTGTTTGCCAAGAAGGTGGTGCCTGAGCTTTGCAGTTCTGTGAGTGCTTGGATGTTACAGGAACTGGAACCTCCTGCTTCTATTAATACACAGAAGCAGCTTGGTTTTCTGCGATCTGGGCTGTTATTTTGGCAATTTACCATATGAGTCATGAACCCTAGATATTGCTGTGGCATCAGTTGAGCTAAATGAGGACAACACCAAAGCAGTATAGGATGCTGGGATGAGTACTACAAAATTAAAATGAAGTTCCCCTTGGATTTTCTCCTGAAGTTATGTATCTGCTTTGACTGTGCTGAGCTCTGTTCCCAAGACCATGAGCTGGGACTGCACGTGCTCCCCTGTACTGGAGTGTTTGTGCTGGCATTAGGTGCCCTCTGAGCAGGATGCTACGTGACACAGAAGGGTCAGAGCCTGCAAGGCTCCTCGCCTCACTCCCTGCACAGAAGCAATTAAATAAACCTGGGAAAATGTCATACCCCACAACTAGGGCTACGTCCGTGCACACTTGCTGTGTTGTTGTAAAGGAATTAAAATATAAAATCCACTTAATTGTCCAAGGAATGACTCATGAATCAGACATGCTTACTTTTGTCCCAAGAGCAGAAGCTTTAGCAGCCCTAAATGTATCTTAGTGTCTTTCTTGGCTCTGATTCCCTTTTGCTGAGAGTTTTCAGTAGCACTCATGACTTTTTCCCTTGTTTCTTTCAATCAAGAGGAAAGTTTGCACAAAACCAATGCCGTATAATTTACAGGACTCTTCTGTGCATGTGAATTTCTGAAACGCATATAGCCATATATAAAAAACTTGGGAGGAAATTAGTTCACAAAATAATTAATTTTAAAAGGAAATTTAGGGAAACGGTGTCCATCTCGTTGTGTCAGTGGATAGAGTGAATGAATTTCTTGCATTATAAACTTGCCATATGTAATTTTGTTCATTCCAGCAGGCAGCGTGGATGCAGTTATCTTCTGTGTGGTGGCTTGCGTGTGTTCTCTTCTACCACATTATCCAGCATCCAGTGATCTAGTCCGATGAATCTGGGACAGGTTACTTGGGAATAAGCTAAATCCGACTTGGTGCTGCAGCTCGAATCACTTTTTGTGTAGCGATGTTTGTTTTTCGAGGACAGTTGGCTGGAAGGAAACAGGCAAATCATAGTTGACAGAGTGGAAGAGACTTTTCTGTGCTCTGACTGACATGGGATTTGATCCCTTTCTGACAAGAACAGCATCGCGTTCAGTTTGCTTTAGATCACACACTTCTTTTCAGAGCACGTTGTCAGAAAGCTGCTGAATAACTTTTTCAAGAAGAGTGCATGACAAGGAGCGTGGTAGCAGGGACAAAGGCAGCTATCCATTTTGCTACCACTTTGTTGAGATGCCTGACTTAAAATCGTACACCATTTCCCATGTAAGAATGGAAATTTGGGGCCAAGCCTGCTCTAGCTGCTTTGCCTAGAGAAAGTCAAAAGTGGGGATACTTGCCTCAGAAGTCTGTGTTTGCAGAAGTGGATTCACTGACTGGCACAGGGTCAGGCTGACAGCCGGAACTGCTTTGGCTGTTCTGGGCAGGATCTCCTTATTGTTTTAATCAGTTATAGGTACCTTGTGAACATGAGGGTTCAGGGTTTTTTCTGTTGCCTTGTATTGTTTGATTGATTTATTTTTTTTCATTTCTTTTTTTAAGATATTCCTTCTACTTTACTGACATCAGTCATTGTGGCTTTCTGAAGGCACCTGTGTAAAACTTCTTGTTGTGTATCATGAAAAATATTAAATGTGCAGTATTCTTCTTAGATACCTTTTTACCCTGAGCATTGTTTGCTGAACTGGCATAGCACAATTGATGGCCAAACTGGAAAATGATGTTTATATCTCATAAAGCCTTCCTTCACCTATATACCATTAGTTTTCTCTCTGGAAACCTCCTTGGACTCTTCCAGCTTAGGTTTGTGTGTTAAAGCTTTCCACAGATACATAGGAGATCAGGCCGGAATGGTACTGCCATTGTCTTTAATCTTCTCCTGTATTTTTCATTGTTGTTTGTAGCTCAATTAAATTGAAAAATACCTGTAAAGCTACAGCTACTTTATGTTAGCTAGAGATTGATGGTTTGATGATGGACAACTTTGTTTCAAGGAGTGGTTCAGTGGTGCAGAGAAAATGGACTTGCTTTCTTAGAGAATAGCAGCAATGGTGTCCTCAGAAGCTGTGCTTCAGGGTACCGTTTTGGTGGCCAAAGCAGGGGTGCTCTAGGGTTGATGTTCAGACACCGGCAAACCGCAGCCTGGCTGTGACGAGCTGCCCTACGGGTGGTGAGAGGACAACTCCGTCCAGTACCTTGGGGAGGTCCTTTGCTCCAAGACAGCCAGTGGAGTTCAAAATGCACATTTCTTCTGCTTAAAACTTTGGGATTTATTACTGGGCTGGCACTTCCTCCCTCCCTCCCCCTTTTTTAAAAAAAAAAAAAGCCAAAAATCAAAAGCTTGTAACTTTTTAAAAATAAAAAACCCCTTCTTTCTGATGTGTTGGGTTTTTTTTGTCTTGTCCTAAAAATATGATTTGTATTATTCCTTTTCTCTGCTGTCCAGACCATGTTCTTGGTTTGGGGAAGCAGATCGATTTGGCAGTGTGATACATTCTGACTAATTTTTCTGGCATCTCTATGATCATGATTTCCTAATGTTATCCTTGACTTGTCGTCAGTGACAGAAATTTGAAGGCAACTTGTTCTTTAAAGTGTTCTACATGCAAAAAATATTTTTTCCTCCTTTTTCTTTTTTTTTTTTTTAAAAATCTCTAAAGCTCTCATTAAGGTTAGACTCTTAAAATGGATTTGACTGTATGCAAGGCTGTATATAAAGACCTTTCCTCTTGCTTATCTGTTCCTCAGCATTTCTCACATGTGTTGTTTGGGATTTTGATCCTTAAAAGATTAGATTGGATTAATATTTTGTTTTCCTTTCAACCATGTAAATATTGAGTGGCAAAAATGAAACAAAATCCTCATTCCTATTAAAATACGGCAGGACTTAATAGAATCTTAGAAAATAACCTAAAGATTTATTTTTTTTCTGCCAAAGGTTAACTAAATATGGCCCCAGTTCTGCAAAGGATTACTCATGTTTAATTTTACATGCCGTGCATTGACTTTCAATGGCATACTGCATAAAGTAGCCTCACTGAGTCTTCTGAGATGATGGTGCAAAGGACTGTACAACGTGATGCTCCATATTCCATTAAACTCAAAGCAGTTTTGCCAGAGAGTTTAGTCTTGTGCCTCTGGTTCTGTGGATCTCTGACACTTGCAAATCTTTCTTTTTTTTTTCCCTAAGGTCACGAGATGACACTGACTTTGTGGAGAAGCAGTGAACAATTAACTAGTCAGATTGCTTAAATGTAATTTGGGAAGCAGTGCCATGAACTCCATCCCCTGGTTCCCTCAGGATGGCCCATTGCCATACGGTTGGTTTGTGCTACTGTTGTTCTGATGGAAGCAGAGGATTTCTGTGAGTAAGGAATACATGCCAACGTGAGTGGGTGGCAGTAGGGCTCTGCTTTCTGCGTAAGTGCCTGGGATGCCTCTCACACCCACGCAGCGGGCTAAGCTCTGGGCTGTGTGGTCAGGAAGTACATGGGAACAGCTTTACTAGGAGTAGCGACATTCACAGGCTCCCGCTCAGGGCGAGGGCGATGGCATTGCACTCCTCGGGGACATCCCCACGTGCACGAGAAGGGTCAGGCCCTTCCCAAAGGTACAAAAACCAGTGGCAAAATCCAGCACCTCAACAGTGCAAAACCCACAAGAGAGTGGGAGGAAAGGGGAATGGTCGCACAAATGGCTTTGTGGTTCTTGCCCTACTCAGTCATTAGGATTTTGAATGCTTCTGTAATTTGTACAGTTTGTATTGAAGGGAAAAGCCTTCTTTGAGAGACTGCATGGAAATATACTTCTATTTCTGGTTGCGTTCTCCCTTCCTCATGTGGAGAAACTCTGACAATGTAATTTTTTTCAGCATGCTTTTTTGCAGATAGCCCTTTAATTTTGGCAAAACCTGTGCCTTGCAGCCCTAAAATCTCCCCTTCTCTCTCTCTCTCCCTTTTATTTTGTTTTTATTTTGTTGTTGTTGTTTCTCAATGGATTGCAGCAT
Source organism: Apaloderma vittatum (assembly GCF_000703405.1). Lineage (NCBI taxonomy): Eukaryota > Metazoa > Chordata > Aves > Trogoniformes > Trogonidae > Apaloderma > Apaloderma vittatum. Next base: position 142,853 of record NW_009697245.1, on the reverse strand, counting down.
TTTGCTTTCCCAGCTAGTTAGCGGCTGTTACATTTTCTTTTGCTTTTTATTGTTTCTTTTTAAGAAGTAAGCATACTTTAAGGCTGCTGTCAGTAATGAGCTAGGTTTATACTGATGTAGTGATGGGTGAGGATTGTCGAGGGAGGGACCGTAGTTGAAACTTTTTTTATGTTACAATGAGTAACATGGTCTCTTTTCTTCCTTCTCTTTTATTTTTTTTTTTTTCAAGTGGAGCTTGGATTCCAGCAGTTGTCTGTGTTTAGCAAAAAAATAATGTAAAAATTCTCTGCTTCCTTGCTTTATGTCCTGTATATATAATCCAAGGTATTCTTCATTAAGGAATATCCATTTATGAAAAAGTACCCAAGGGCTTATTGTGAAGAGAACAACTTTGTTAAAACATATTGCAATACAAATTCATATTTCTGTCTTGATCCAAATTAATTTTCAAGTGTAGACAAGCCTTTGGATCTACTTACTAAACTCTGTTTATAAAGTAGCTATGGCATCTGGAAGAAAATAATGTACTTGGAGACAACTGATGTTTTCCAAAGAAGCCTAACTACAATTTTTATTTTTATTTTTTCCATTTGACTTTACAAAAAAGCTCACCCTCTTTCTGTGCCTGGATGGACCATACTTTAAAAACAGTGAAATGATAGTGACACATCTTAAATGAAAAGCCTTTTCATTTGCACTGCAGACTCTCTACTGCCCCCAAAATATTCACTGAGTTTATAGAGCTGTGCCTTAGACTCAGAATAAATACATTTAATTTCAGTTCAGCAGAGCCTGTTTCAAACCTTGGTTTATGAAATCAATCAGATTAAGTAGGGATACCTGATGGCAGTGACAGAGCCACTTTGAACAGCTGACAAGAGATCATTATAAAAATAGTACAGGAGAAACAGGGATTCAAAGACTCAAAATAATTTACAATGTAAGGCCAAGTTTGCTTTCCCCACAGTGCAACTTGGAATAAATTTGATTAGAGGGGGAATGACTGGAGAAGGCTCTTACACAGGTTTGTAATACCAGGCACAATCAGGCTTCTAATAGCCTAAGGGATGGCTGTGTTTGAAAGCTAATTTGGATTAATGCAGGGTCTGAATTTAAAGCAGGACTAGGTATTTCTGAATAAGTGTATTCTTATTCCAGAATAAAAGTGTCCACACGTGAAGTTATTCAGAAACAGCTATTTTGGCATAATCTGTTTGTGTCCTAGGCTTAAATCTCTGCCTGTAGGCTGCTAATGGAGAAACAAAGAATAGTATCAGCTAATAGGATCTCTCACAAAATCTCTTCCTTTCAAAACCTTCCCAAAATGTAACAATTTAATTTAACTGTGTGTATCTTGATTTTATTTTTTTTTCTTAACTGGAAAAAAGTCTTTTTAATTAAGAACAGGATTAGCCCATACGGCTTAAATGATAACTTCAGTGTGCTCATCGTTTTGTTAGCCTTGATTAAAAACAAGTCTTTCATTTTCAAATCTTGTATGTAATATTGACTTCTAAGCAGTTTTGGTTTTAGCGTAAAAATGCAGAAGTCTAGTTGAGAGGAAAGGCTCATGGTACTCCACTGATAAAACAGGTAAAGATTTTGCAGTGAAGCCCAAGGAGAAACTTAGGGATGTCCCTGTCTTTGTATTTTCTGCCACCATGTGAATCCTCAAACATGAGAAATTTGCTTCAGGTTTGCAGGTCAGGGTTTTGCACCCTTTGCAAAGTGTCAGCGTCCGACGTACGTGTGTGTGTGTGTGTACATGAAGGGCTTCCTGACCCGGCTTTGTACGTGTGCTTTTGGGAAGCACTGAGTTGCCTTCGCTTGGTGTGAGTTGCAAGAGACTCTTCCTTCGATGCAACCTTCGCTGCCTCTAGCCACAGGTTTGTCAGGATCGAGCTTTGTGTTCAGCTTCCACGATTTTTGTTCCTTCTTTCAGTGTGTGGTGTTTAAAATTCATGGTAGGGTTGATGTCTTGTATTCAAGCTGAACTAGGGTAGGTCTGCATAACCTAAAATCAAACCACAAATGTGCAACTTCTGTGCAGAAATGTTTGGTGGCATTGGTAGATACGAAAGCAGCAGTACATTCGAAATTCTTCTCATAGGAAGTCAAGTCATATCCATTGAAATATATAGTTACTACATGCTAGCAGGTTTCAGAACTGAATGTCAGGATAACCTGTGTGTTTCTACTCAGAATAGGCACCAGTAGTATTTAGAAGGCATGTTGTAATATAGCCAATATAAGGAGCTATTGTACTACTGATATTGCAGTTTGGTTTGATGGAAGCTTCTTACTGGGTACCCGAATATGTTCTTAGATGTGTTTAGCAGCATGTTGCCCAGACGTGCAGTGATGCAGCCGTGTGGAGCCCCGTGAAATCAAAGCACCTCTGGAAGGAGTTAGCGATCTGCTGCGTCCTTCGCGTTGCAGGACCCGGTCTCTTATTCTGGAATGCACTTGGGCTGGGGCTGGGATTCACATCCAGCCCGTGGTTGACTCTTGCAACTCTAACACCTGCTTTTCAGCTGTGCCAGCTGGTGCATATGCCAGATTTATTACCCATGTATTTTCTTTTTCCTTCTTAGCAAATATATAAATGTGCTTTATAAGTTGTCAATAAATGAAATGTTTTGTATAGGTCTCGGCTGTTATCCCGAGTCCTGCCAAAACTTGCTGTATGTCCTGAAAACGTAAGGATGGTGATGTTTTTAGCTTGAAGCCCACCTACTTCTTTTGCTGAAATTGCTGCAAAAAAAGCGCATAATAATGTACAGAATAATTCCAAAAGCATGTGTAGGCAGCAGGGTTATGTTTGTGATACCTGAGGGTTAGCATGATCTGAAATGCAAGAGTGCAAAGTAGGGCTATATGGCACACAATTCCCTGAGTGTATCTGTGAACTGATTTTATAAGAGAAAATACATTCCTTTGTCAGGTTAAAGTTTTAATTCTTGCCCCGTTGGCATCATAAAATGAGGTTGTTTATTGAGGGTAGTGTATGATAGTGATTTTTACTTTACCAAAAGCCAATTACGTAGGTTGGTTCCAGTCCCTTGCTAAATAGCTTTTTCTTTTGGCATTAATTTTAATGTTTAAATAGCATGTGCATTTTCTTACAGCTGCATAAAGATATGTATAAGTAGAAGCTTACTTTGGTTGGGAAGATCCAATGCTCAGTGAAGCCTTTCGCATATATAGAATACTGAATATCTAAACCATTATTTAGCATCAGAATCAGTTATGGTTGTCTGACTGATGGACAATCTTTTCCTGACCCAGTCTCTTTGCAAGTGACCTATACTGTCTAGACAGTTGCATATTATTTATACATTCATTTCAGATTTATAGTTCTTTTAACTAAAGTTGAGGGTGTTAGTTTGCCAGTGACTTCATATCGATGTCAGTACTTGAAACAGGCTGGAACAAAACCAGACAGTTAAAACTAGCAACACAGTCCCTTTCCATTGCTGTCCATTGTCTGCTGGTTCACCCTTCACCACTCCTCCTGTTCACCCCCCTCCCACCAAAAAAGGAGGAAAAAAAGTTAGGAAAAAAAATAAAAGGAAAAAGAAGAGTCTGACACACAAAGAAGATTGTGTAAAACCTGCTTGTTTCAAAGAGCAGAGATCAATTCTGGTTGATCCCATTGGGTGATTGGGGAATCAGTAAAACAATATTTGCTTCCAGTTTTCAAGTCTAAAATGCTAGGAGTAAAATCAAAGGACCTGCTCTGCAGGGCTGTTTCCTAAAGGGTGGGTAGAAAGGAGGTCATGTTAAACCAGTTCTGGATGCACCATGTGTGTGAGAGACCATTCCTCAAACGCAACCGGCAAGAGCCCTTAATGCAAGAATTTATTTCTGGAATCGTGTTCTTGACTCCTTTAGGGGTAAGGCACACAAGGACGTGAAATAACATGGTGCTGCTGCAGTTAAATGCAGTTCTTGAGACTTGCAGCTGCTGACTTTGTCCTTGCAGCTACTGGTGGTCTGTGTGTCTGTGATTTTGAAGATTATGATGACACATGTGATATTAACATCTAGTTTTAGACTCTTCACTTGTGAAAAATTTGCCAACCTTGCTCTTCCAGGCAACATGAAGCCTTTATTTTTCAGATATATAGAAACAGAAGTACACACATGCCCATCTGTGTGTGGGAACAGAGAGGTATCAGATTATGTCAGAGAATACAGACTGGTTTGCTTTGAGATGAAGGCTGTGCTGCCGTAATTTAGAGCTGAGGGAGCAATAAATCCTCGCCACCACCTCCTTTCTCTTGCACTTAGCTGGGTTGGTTTTTTAGAAAGGGCATTAGGAATCTGAGAATATACTTGTCTCCAATGTGTTCATAACATCTTTTTATGCATGAATAATAACAGTTATAAAGGCATTATTTTTGAAGGGCGTCGACAAGCGAGATGGGTGCAGCAGAAAGAGGCGTGTAAGAGAGGCTCCAAAAGTCAAGGGAAAAAGAGGACATGCCAGGAGATTCCTGGAAATACAGCAGGGTGCATAGAGCATGGGCATGCTTGGGATCTGGGCAGAAGAAAGGCAGAAATGTAAGAAAGTAGAAGACCAGGGGCACTAGATGGACTTAAGCTACAGAAGAAAGGCAAAAATGTGGTGTTGAGCAGCCTCTGGGGAACATGCCAACAGGAGATTAAAATTCATTTTGCTCAAGATTTTAGAAAGGGTTTCCAAAATTGCTCTTTTTCCTCCATGCTTGAATTTTGTGTTTTGGTACAAAACCAAGAACTAGTTAAAAAGGCATTATCACTTACTGCACATAATCTATTTCAAGTCTTACAGCTCAAATAGTGTCCTACTGGAACATATCTGAAGACTTTCTCATACAAATGATTGATTTTCATGTCTCTTACAAAAAGGCTTCCCTCTAATTCATGATAATTTTAAGGAGATCATCCTTAACTCTAGTCTTTAGGTATTTGTAGGGAGTACATGCAGATGGTAGACTTTTATTTAAAAAGTATTGTCTCCTTGATGTTGCTCAGAATTAAGGTGATAGATTAGAGGAAAGCAATCAAAATTAGAGATCAGTAAAATTAATTAGTGCTATTCGTGGACTATCTTTATTACAAATTTTAAAACGAGCAAGGTAGGAAAATATCAAATTCACTACACACTTAAAAAACCTTGGAGTTTAAAAATCATAATCTTAAAAAATATACCTTTTCTAGGTAATAGGAAGAAAACGTTTGGACATTTTCTGTGCTTGTTACTTTGAGTCCCTGAATCTTTCTGTTTAGCTAATACAGTATAAGATTAATTCTCTCACAGCACATTGCCTGGAGTTCAGTGCACATGTTTACTGATGTGTACAGCTCTCAAATAAGTTTAGTGCTTCTTTCACCCACTGTTAGGAAGTATATTTAAAAGAAATTGCCTTTTATAGATTTAAATTACAAAAGTACTGATATCATGCAAAAAGCAGTTCAACTCATGCAAGCATACAAATGTGTAAATCTTAGGGAAAAAGATACCCAGGGCTAATATGAATGTAAATAGGATTAGCTGCTTGCATTAGTGTCTGAAATACAATTTTAAATGCTTACTGCCTGGTTATTCTTATATATATATATATATATGCATACATGTCTATATAAATATTTATATATATGTGTGTGTATATATTTCCCCCCCAAATATATCTTACTAGTACTTGAAAAAAATGAGGTTTTTTTTCTAAACAAGAAGATTTTTAAAGAGATTAATGACAGCTATGTTAGTGGTTGAATCTAATATGTTATTAAATATAGAAGGTTTGTATTTGTTGTTATATGAAATATTAACACAAAATGAGGACAGATTTCCATCCTTCCCGTATCCACCCAAATGCAGTAGTAATTTTAGACCCAGTCTTCTCACTGAATCATGAACAATGACAGCCACCAGATTCTCTGTAAGCCCATGAAAAGAACAATTTTCAGTTAATGGTACCACTAAAGCTGCATAAATCAATGTACGAGGCATTTCATTAGAGATTTCAGTCCCCTATGTCATGGCTTCTGCAGCAAAGCAAGTCCTTTAAGCAGCCTTAGTGGTAGTAGAGGGAATTTAGTTTTGTTATTACTTATGTTAAACTGGTAGAAGTATGTGAGTTATAAGAAGCCTAAAAAAATCAGTTATCTGACATACTCTTGAAATAGGGTAGATGCCTAAGGAATAGGGCAGATTTTGTGTTTCTCAATGTTTAATCTTCTTGCTGTTTCTGCTTGCTAATAGAAATGGTAATCCTTTTTCTAGAAATAACCATAAATACCTGTGAATTGTTTAAGTGACAGCCAAAAGGAGATAATGTCATTTTTCTCTCATGTGTGTAGTGAGTGTGTTAGAATGATGCCATAATAATTGTACATGAGCTTGTAGAGAAGAAAGAGTCCTAATTAAGGTACCTGTGTGCCCTGTCAAACTGGGCAAACAGCTGTCAAAAGGCACGACACTGCATACCTGGAGTGTGATGTCAGAGTGAAAATTGCTCAAGCAGAAAAGTTTTGTGCTTTCTAAAACATCAGCTTTGTAAAACCCTGCTGTTGTGTAGAGGGGCCTGCAATGAGTGGTGCTGTGGTTTCTGTTTTGATAATCTCCATCTTGCTATGGGCTGTGTGTAGAACGTGGGAAATCAAAATGAATTATACAGAGCAAACAATTTGGCAAAAAATTAGCCACTCCAATTTCAGTTAAACTTGTTTTGTTTAACATTTTTAAGTAAACTGTTCCAACCCCTTTGTTCAGTAAGAACAAAAGCGTTTTCATTTATGTATAAAACAACCTCCAGGCCCCCCACACTGTTCAGTTTTCCAAATCACAGCAAAGCTTTTTTTTACATTGAAAAAAAAATATTTTTTTCTCTTTGTTCAAAGATTAAATGCATGCATAACCCCCCAAAAAATCTGCTTAGGTTTACCAGCCTCGATCTTTTTTTAAAATTTCTTATTTATTTTTTTTAGAAATAGCATTCAGTTAAACAAACAAACAAAACCAGTTTTTTTGCAAGACTAAGCAGAGGGTTGAATCTGATGCAACAGAGCAAGCCCATACATAGTTTGCGTGGGATATGTGGTCTCAGGCGGTGGGTCCTCGGTCACGTGAGGCCATTGACTCTCGTTCTGCGCAGGTGAGGCACCGAGGGCATCCCCTTATCGGTGATGTTTCTCTGTGGCACAGCACAGGGCCACCAGGGCTATAGTTTGGGAGTTGTTCTGAATAGGATTGTTTGGCTTTTGCATGGAAAGCAGCAGTTCCCGTGATTGTATTTTGTGGGGTTTTTAAGCCTGCAGCTACTCTTGAGTCATCAGGAACAGGCTGGTAATGGCCATGTTCTGCCTTGCCCTCTTGTCTTTGTTCTCACCCTTAGCGGAGAAATGGCCACCAGCAGGAAAACCTCCTGAGGAGTGTGTGCACTGAGGTCACTAAACCCTCTGAGACACCGACCTTCATCTTGCATCCCTGGTGGCTCAGTGAACTTGCTTGGCCTGAGTTTGGCCTCGCAGGGCTGTAAATCAGGAGCTGCAGCGTGGAAGTCTGTGGGTTGATACCAGTGGGGCCGGAATCGGGCTCTCCTGGGCACAGACACACACACGCACTCATGAGTCGTGGGCTAATGTCTTTGTTCACTATCCTGGTGATTTTCATGGGTAGTGCACCCCATGGTAAATAGATCGATTGCCAGCGTTATGTAACATAGAGAAAGAGAGCTCGCTACATCATTTTTTCTGTAATTATACAAAAATAAAATGAGTGCATAAATGAGACCAGAAAAGAGCTCTGAGTGTTTACAGAAATAAAAATAAATGAGTGTGTTTTTAAAATTAATATTTTCAAATGTTCAGGTTGAATTAATTTGAGAAATATGAATATGTATTGGTAGTGTTAATTCTTTGGGGTTTTGAAAATTCTTACAACCACATAATTAAATGAGTGCCTTTAGAAATACTGATAAAACCCATTGCCATTCAAATATCCATACAAGACAACAGGGGCTGTAAGCTGTAGGCTTTAGAGATTAGTTTGGCCATGGGCCAGTATTTATCACAACATTTCCATCTTAGAAGATAAAATTTAATCATTTTTATTTAAATATAAATCAAAATTAATGCAGATTCTTAAAAAAGAGGAATGTATAACCTAATCACTATATCTTTATTTTAGAGATGCTTGCCTCTATTGTCTCTATTCAAAGGAGCAATGCTGTCTTTGTTGTGCTGCTCTTCCTTCAGATTTTTTTTTTCTTCTTCTACAAGGGTGCAAAAGGAAGGGGCGGTTGACCCAAATACAGTCCTATCTCCTAATTTTGCCAAGATCAAAGGCATTTCTAGCGTTTTATGTGCTGCCTATTGGTGAAGTCTAAAAACGCTCTATTTAGGCATTTCTCCACTTCCCAGACACAGAATTAGGTTTTTGCAGTGCTGCATTCTGTCAGGGCCTTCCATGTGCAGGAATACCCACTACCTGCCCATCCTCGTGCTTGCCACATGCCAGAATCGAAGTGTTTGCCTGAGGTGCCCTTGCTCTGCCTTATCAACTGTGCATGTGCTTTTGCTGAGCTTGTGCACAATCAGTAATTAGAAGGTAATTCTTATGTGAAAAAGAAATACAGAATAGGTTGGTAGTTTTGAGACAAATTTTGAAAAAAACCCCAAACACTAAAATGAAAATTAACAGCCTGCTTTTCCTGTGAGGTGGTGGCCAACGTGCTCAGGAGGCAGCGGGAATTTCTGGTTGATATGGTTGTAGTTATTGATGCCAGCTTAGCTGGCTGAAGGAAAGTGCTCCTGTTAAATAATGGAAAAGTAAGAGCTTGGGTGTTACTTGCAACAGCCACCAATCTGTACAAAGCTTTCTCAACCACACATGTATGTTGTGCCTTTCTAGGGAAGACGGAGTGGTTAGTTTGCTAGCTCACCATCACCATGTTGCAGTTCTAGTGTTACACTGACTTGTGCCGTCCAGGTATTCAGAATGAACCATCCTACGTGCCTTTTGTCTGCTTTGGATGATGGTACATCTTTGTAAAGTAAATGTAATTATTTTTGTTTCGTTGAGCTGATGAAATGGTGTTTGTTGAAGTGTAGTTAATTCTGAGCAAAGCCTGGGAATCCTCACCTCTTGTGAAGTGCAAAAAGGGAAACCATTTCAAACCATGGGAGGGCTAAGGGAACCTCTAGCCAACTTGCTGGGATTGTTCTGGTAGTGCTAATTCTGCTCACAAGTGATGTCCAACATGGATCAGTGAAAACTCTGCCTTAGGTTCCCTGGTTATGCACTACCTTCAGATCGATCAAGGGATCACAAATGGTTTCCTGCACAGCAAGCTCTAAAAGCAGCCTTTTATGTTCAGCTTTGATATGAGTATTTATGCAAGTAAAAAGATGTTAAATGGATTTTTAACAATATGTTAATTTTGTCTGTAATGGGGGAGGCCTCATGCTAGGTTATGAAAAACCAAACCTGGTCTTGCAGTATCTTTCATCAGCTGGAGATCACTGCTGCAAACTTTCTCTGGGAGAAAGCAATTGAACTGTTCTTCTTTTTCAACAGTATTTCTCATGTAAGGAAGGCAAACTTTAATACAAAAGCTTCAGTGCTATTCCTCTGTTTCGTATTGGAATATAATTTTAACATCTTTAAAATGGGAACTGCTTGTTATTTTCGTATTTATTATTGTCTTCTAAGGTGTCTATTCAATTGTTTTGCTTCTTCAAGATAGTATCCAGGTCATCTCATGGAAAAAAGACCAATTATTTAGAAAATTACTGGATTGCTGACCAAATATATATAGAGAGAGATTTTTTTTTTTTGTATACACACACACATATAAGTATGTGTGATATACATATATACGCATATATATACACCCATAGTTATAACCTCAATAATTGTTTACATGTCTTGCCATCAGGTGCGTGAATCACTGGAGTGTTTGCTGTGATAAATGGTAGCTCTCACTGTCTCCTGTTTCTTCAGCAAACAGCTGAATTTAAAGCAGACCTGAAGGTGGATCTATTTCTTCAGCTTCAATGGATTTCTGTGCTTGTTTTGCAGCAGCTCTTGAATACTAAAAGGTAGTTGCTGAGCTCACGCTTCTTGACCTAAGGCTATGTTGGTATTAGTTGTTATAACCCTTTAGCGATTCAGACTAAGTGGGGCACTTCATTAGCTCCAGTTAAAGACAAAACAAAAATGTTTGTTTAAACTAGCAGATCTTAAAGCTGTGTTTCTTTCACACCATTTAGAAGATTTCCCATAAGCTTTTCCCTTGGGGTTGCCTTCAAAAACCAACATTTTTTCAGGTGCTCTACAAACGGAGACTCACTCCCCATAGCCTCTTTCTCACTCTTAACCCGTGCAGTGTGTGTGTGCCTGTTGTAGTTGACGCATGTTGTAGCTAACGTGACATTTATCTTTCCGACTTCCTGGGGGCACTATCATACTGCACAAAGTCTATTTCACCTGCTGTCATGTGAGGCTGATTTCCAGTTAAATATTGATATAAGTATAAACTAGGTACCCGGAAGGATGCTTTGATGAGGAACTTTTCAATGAATTTTGGTTATTGTGTTCACCCCATCATTGAATAGAAAGTGACCCTTATGAAAATAGAAGTAACCTTGGGAGGCTGGGGAAATGTCTTTGGGGTGATGTTTATCTGTGGCATCCCCATTTGAATTGTACTTGTAGGTACCTCGCTTTGGCACCGATGTGCGACATCCTTTATGCGTATCAAGACTGGCTTTGCAGAAAAGTTACTCTTTATAAACCATTTTAATGGCCAAATGGTGACTTTCAGGGAGAGCAGAGGACCAAGCAGCCTATCAAGTAAAGCCAAGGGGAAATATTCCACGGGAAACTTGTAGCCACCCTAGGATGGCAGCAGGGCAACGAGATGGTTGGTGTGAAACCGAGAAATTTGTGAAACTTATGGATCGTTCCCTTTGTTGGAAGGTTCAAGTGTTGCCATCAGAACTCTGCCAAGGAGAAGGGCTGTATGCTTCGGGGCTGCCTGTAGGTATGAGAGCATACAACGTGTAACAAGCCTTGTAGCGAATTACTTGATGCTTCTTGGGACAAGGCTTGTGTAGTTAGGTGAATGCATCTAATTCAAGGCATGGGGAATAAAACTGGTGGTGTGGTTCGGTTTGGTTTGCTGTGTGTGGGGGCGTTTTGTTTGTTTTGGGTTTAGTTTTTTTTCTGTGATAGACTGACTTCAGCAACCTGAAAACTGAATTCAGAACTCAAGGCTCATATACTTGTCTTGCAGGTCCAGAGAAAAATGACAATGTTGTTGAAAACTAACCATTTGTCTTCAGGGTGGATGTTTCTACCACCTGGCACAACCACCTTCCTCTAGGGTAGAAATCTATGTGCTATGTTCTTTTGTGTCCACTAAGATTAATCAAGCTGCTTGTGTTTCAACATGTTGTAAAATGAGGTGCTCTATCAAAACAAGAAATAGCTGTTGTTTAAACAGCTCCTCCAGTATCCTGCTGCTTGATTCTTAGATAATATTTTAGAAGAAGCTTTGCTTATCAGTTTAACTGAAGAGAGCTGTTTAAAGAAGCAAATTAGAATCTTAAAAAGCTATGGGTGTGGAAAAATAAGAGTTGTATTTTAATACAACCAAGTCCTGAGAGCATACCAAAGACCACCAGTTCTTCTTTGTGTGGATTGCATCGAATGTAGTGAAGTCCCTGCAAACTTTGCTGCTGAACTGGAGCTGCAGTTCAATGCCTGGAGGTCACGTTGGATAGGTTGGAAATTGTGGCATTGCGTACACCATGGATTTTTCTGGATCTTGAGGCCCTCTTCAGGGGTGTCACTTTTTGCTGGCAGGCAACTGCATAAGAAGGTAATGTGTGTGCAATGGTTCCACACGTTTTCTGGGATCAATAAAGCATCAATGGGAATGTTCACAGTAGCATCTGACTTTTCCTTTACTCTTAGAAAACATTGCTGCTTCAAAGGAGCTACTGGAATGACAGAGAAGGTGTGAGCAAGATTTATATTATAAATGTTCTTTTGATGACTACTACTAAATTACTGTTTTTATAGCCCATCAAAATGAGGGTGAAGTCTGTGTGTCTGCGTGCCTAAGCCTGCACGTCTATTTTCTGGAAATGTGTTCCGCATCTAAGGATGCACTGAAATGATTGGTCAAGTCTGAAATGACAAATAATAAAACACTGAGGTCTCTCTATTTGGTTGATGTTTCTGGTCCTTTGGGGATACACTAAGGTCACGTTTAGAAGCTTTTCCTTGCAAGACTAAGCTTTTTTTCCTTTTTTTTTTTTTTAATATTTATTTTTTAAAACAAACACACACCTCCCTCCCCCTGAAAAACCCCAAACCAAAACAAAACCAATCTTTTCCAATCGCATGCCTCCAGGAACTGGGGCTTTAAATGAAACCCCAGATATCTCCAGATTTGTCCCAAGAACACAGCTGCCAGCAGCGCCAGGTGGTGTTGTAACAATCAGCATTATTATTAAAGAAAAAAAAATACTGGCCAGAACATACACAGAAATGTAGTGAATAGTAATAAAAAAGTGAATAATAGTTTAAATGCTTTTCAGCTGTTCAGTAAGGCAAACAGATGTAGTAACACATACTTGAGAGCATGTTATATACTTTAAATAGAACTTTAGAGTATTATTTCATCATGGATAAAAAGAAAGACACAGAATAATAGGCTTGTTTCAAAAGGCAAAATTTTAAGGAAGGGTGCAAGGGATGCCCTGAGTTTTTGTAGCTCTGGTAAGCTACGCTTGGTTGGAGAAGACCTACTGGACCAAGGCAAACAGTTTCATGAAACAAAGACTCCTGAGATGCAGTTAAATAAAAGTTTTTTGAGAAGTTGCCAAAGTGTTAAAGGCATGGAACACTGGAGTATTTGTGCAGGCAAGAAAGCGAATGATAATGGGAGGTGAAATATCTGATGGAGAATGCCTTGTAAATTTTCATATGGCACCAGAACCTGTGAGGCAACCTGGCTGAAATGCAGTGAGTGCAGCTCAGAGGTGGTGAAAAGGCTGAAAGTTTGGTGAGAGGAATTGTAAGTGACTTAGAATCAGTCAGATGGTCCATCCTGCGTTTCCCTTGTCACTGTGTGTTTTGCCCTTGCCTGACTTCTCTTCCCCAGCCAGTCCCTGAGTGTGCCCTGCGTTCCTTCCTCCTTTTTGTGCTCCTCTGAAGTGGTGTCTATCATCTGGCTTTCTTAGTTCTGGTTTGGTGATTTTTCTGCCTGTGAAGATTCCCTTTCCTGGCCACGTTGCAGGGGCAGCATCTCCCAGGTACTCTTCCTCCATGGCTAGTCTGGCTGGTGAGGCTACCAACCTGTTTTATTGCTTCCCTGGATTCTCCCAGCAGTGGGAAGAGCAAAGAGCAGCTAGGCATAGGCTCCCAAGAGCCTGAAGTCTCTAATGATACTGCAGGACTACAAAGCTAACTAGAATTCACGTTGTACCAAGTCTGGATAAAGCTTTAAGTCACCCAGTGGAGCCTCAGAGCTGGGGCTGCTTGATTTCCCTTTCCTTCTCAAAACGATGTGGTGCCATGTGATAAATGGAGAAATAGTTTGAAATCAGTGAGATAGCTCAGGATAGAGTGATAGTAATGAGAGCAACAGATTCTGTCCCTTACTGGCATTAGCAGAAATGTGATTGCTGACAAAGGTGTCTTCAACCAGAGGGTCAAGATTTGATTCCAGGTGTTTGCTTACCTGGCTGTGCAGTATTTGTAGCAGTGAAGCCATCTACACTCTAACTCCAGACAGAATTTTCAGAAAATACAGGAGACATTAGCACAGAGTTTTAATACCAAGTTTTTATACCTGCAATATGTAGAAAAGCTATGCATTTCCTGTGCCGGTTAAATATATACACAGGAAATGGTCCTGTAAGTCTGAAAAGCTGTCTTCTACCTATAAGAGCAACCATGTTCAAAGTTAATGCCAATAAATTACGGATGCTGCCTTTTAACCAATATTATCCTTATTCCCTGTAAAGAGGGTGAGTTCAGGCTGAAGCATCAGCCCTGATTTTCTGCCCCGACTTCAAATTTCCGTATATTTTGAATTTGTCATACATTTAGCATTACTTCAATGCGGTTCTTGTGTGTGGTTGAATACAAAGAGCAGGAGGTCACGAGAGGCATCACCTTGGTATATCCAGAGGTCAAAGCTAAGAGAGTGTCAGTTTCCATTTTAGGCTTTTGTGGCATAGTTGACATTATATATACTCTTAGGTATGCAATGCAAATCACATTCCTGCAAGCTAATTATAGGATAAATGTAGCCACTTAACTAGGCAGCAGGCATGTCATCTCAGCATGGAGCTATCATATTATATACATTTGCTGTCTACTGTATAATTAACAGGATAAAAATATTACTGCCAGATACCATAAAAAAAATTAACACTATCTTAATTGTCTTTTCAGCTCAGGTATAGCCTATTACCATTTCAAAAAAGACCTTCTCTAATACACTAGAATTTTAAACTTCATTTGCTGAAGATGCCATTAATCCCTTTTCACACTTTGATCTGCCATTGTGATACCTTTGGACTTCGACTTTTCTGTTTTGCTTTTGAACTCTCCTTAAAAACTATTACTGAGATTTAGTGGCTTAAAATTTGAGGTTGCTCAGGACTCTGTGTCTGATTTTTAAAAACTTAGTGACAGTGCATTTGGGTTTTACCATAACAGAGATGAATGCAGCCTGTAAGGAGCTTTTGCCTAGGACGCCTTGTTTCCAAGCTTTGGACGTGGTTCTTGTTTAATCCAAATTTTGTGGTCTTCCAATCTCTCATTTTTAGTGTGTATTCTATAACATTCACAGCTGTCTTGTACATGGCTGTAAATGAGTGGGGTTTTGACTATGCTTTCATCAATATTTGCATAAGATTTTGATGAAAAGTGGCTGATTCCTCCCCCTCCTTGTAAATCTGTTGTAATCTCTCTGTGATCTGAACGTGATGTCATTGCTCATGTTATCTGCAGTTTGTAACTTGCTTTGTGAAGCTGTGTTGAGAATCTCTAGAATCCGAATGCTGCTTTTGCCACTTGGAATTAATTATATGATGGCTCACATTCAGAAAATATTAAGAATACGTGTTTATTTTCAGGTCTTTGTGGCAGTAATGAAAGCTGAAAACTTTCATTAGTTTAATGAATTACTCCTGAATTATTTGCTACAGCAGTTTGCGAATTGCTCCCGGTGCTGGAACAGATACCCGTGTTACCGACCTGTAAATCCCAGTAAATGGAGGAAAGATTGAGATAAATGTAGCGCCATTTAATCTGGCAAAGCTTTCTCTTATTGCTGTGCAGTAGGTCTATAGGAGACTTAGGTAGTTCTTGCATATTTACTTAAATGTTGACATCAGTAATGACACACATGGCTAACAGATTTTCCACATGTTTTCCTCCCTGGATGACATCTTCCTACTCCGTCAGGACTCAAAGTCTGATTGTGGAGGCTGTTGATTGATTGCTTAGAGCACATGAGGTTTGGGGAAAACACAAGAATGACAGTTTATATAAATATCCTAATATGACACTTTTTTTCTAGGTTTACCCTAACTTTTATTTTTCTCTGACCTAGAAATGATTTTTATAGGTGTACAAAAACCCACAGATACTTTGGAAACACAGTTGACTCACTCAGACATCTTGTTAGCATTTTGTACTTAATTGCTTCTTTCTCTGCTTACCCAGGGGGGAATTGTACATGCCAAGATGGAGCTCTACTAGATCTAATAGGAGAAAAAAACAAAAGGAAATAATGACTAGTCTTCCAAATCATTCTTAGTGCTCCAGGAGATGAGGGGGAGTGCTTTTCCCTGGCAGTGAAACCCCAGAAGGTGTAACTGGCTCATCCAGTGTCTCTTAAATTTTCAAATCAGGACTGGTATTTTTATTACACTCCATCTTTCTACATAAAGAGCCCATTTTAAGCACTGTATTAAGCTACTTGTGGAGAAAGTAGCTACTATCTGTAGAAGTCGCTTTTTAAAGAATATTGTTACCCCTGAAAGCATTGCAGCTTTGTGTGAGCCTCTGGAAAAAGGAAGATAGCTTTATGCCAGCCTCTTTTCTCTATGAAGACCAAAGGGCAGCCTAATATTATATGTCTGGATACGGCTTTAATAGCAAATTGCCGAAAGGCTTCTTTAGAAAATAAGAGACCTCCAAGAAGATGTTTGCATATTTACGTATAAATCCACAGAGGGATATATGAATGTGCCATGCTGATACCTGTCTTGCTAAAGCTATGGAAGGGAGTAATAGTTTTGGCTTTTTGTTCCATACTGAGCTACTTGCACACAGATGTGATTAGTGAATTTCCAGATATACGGAAACTCAGGATGGTCATGCCTTAAGGGATGTTTTTCCAGGACACAAGGGAAGTGCCAGTCTTGGCTCGCTATTTCCTACAAAGGTAGTTATTTTCCACAAAGTGATATGTGCTGGAATTTCTTTCCTGTATTCAAGACAGAAAGCAAGGTATTTCCTCTTGTCCATAGATTTGAAACATAACACATATTTGGAATTTTAACATTTTATACTTGTGTGTCCTTAAAAAAACCCCAAAAAGGTGCAGACAACCGTATTTCCTTATGTAGCCCTTTGTTTTGTTCACCAAAATTTTTTACTGATTGTGGTGATGATGCCAAAACTAGTATCTGGAGACAACATTAAATGAATCTGGACTTGAATAACTGACTACTCTGACTAGAATCATCTTAGAAAGCACAAAAGTGTGAAGAGCATTTCTCCGGACCCTCTACAGTCACGCTGTCTCTTGACTTGTGCTGCCAGACTGAAAAATTTGGGTCCCAGCATTTCCAGGGCTCTCGGACCAGGACTATCACGACATTCCCTCACTTCAGACACATTCTTTCTCTTTGATTTTACGGAATATATTAGAGGGTTTTTAAAGGACAGAGCAACGTTAATCCTAATAGCCTTAGGTTTGAGACTCCATGCTGTTGGCTGATAAACCAGCCTGTCTCCTTCCACAACTGGAACACTTATTCACTTTACTGGCTTTATCTTCCCCAACATCCTCGGTCATTTATCCTTTTAATCTCTCTGAATCAGTTATAGCTACTATTCTTTTAACTATGGCTAAGTGTTGGAAAATTCTTTTTGAACTGATGCAGTTCTAGAAAGATTTTGCCAATCAGTTGCGCGATATCTTGTTCTCAGGATTAAAAATGACCTTGCCTGGAGCGTGTTAGAAGATTAAACGGCAGCTCTCGGTGCTCCGGGGAGCTAACAGTGGTGTCCAGCTCCTCATTCAACAGTTCTGAGGAGAGCTCCTCAGTTTAACCCCGGGGTCTGCAAAACAATCCTTTTGTTGACTGGGGCTGCAGGAGAGGTGAGGGAGGGAGGAACAGGACTCTCCTGAGCTCTGTCCCTTTCCAGCAGCAGATGCCACTCACTGGAGTTCGTGCAGATGTTTTTGATGACATGGTCTCTGCTTGACTCTGCTGTGGCAAGATTCAGCTGAAGTCCCTGGGGAGTCAGGGTTAATTTGCTCAGGGTCCTGTCTCCCAGAGGCTTGTAGTGACATCTGAATATATTTTCCTTAATTCAGAGAAAATGTTCCTGTTTACAGGTATAAGTTCCCTTGATGTCGCTCCTGGCTGTTCTCAAGCCACTTGTTAGAGGAGCCTGTAAGCTGAAGGGAATTAAATGTATCTGTGTGAGACTTCTGTCCAGAGGCATCCTTACGCTTGCTACCTCAGAACTTTCAGGCATGGATGTTCGTTGTTCTGGACATCAGGGATGTGCAGACATTAGTTTAGAGGTTTCTTTGTTATTCATCTCTTGTTGAGCTTTCTACCCCTTGGGTGGAACTATATAATAAAATAACAAATTGTGCAAAAGTTAAGTGTACCTTCTTTCAGGAAATCTGTAGTGCGTTTGTTCAGGGTTTACTACTTGGTCTTGTAATCCAAGCTTGTCCCCCTATGTTGTTGTAAGAGACAAGTCTTGCTTTAATTGCAAAATGCTTGAATAGCAGTAATATTGTGCTAATAAATGTGTCCTAGGTACCTCTTCAGTTAATTTTGCGCAGTCTGCAGTGGTCATTTACATTTTAAAATGCATCCTATATGTCTTTGTAAAGGAAGCTAGATAGGCTTAATCCAGCTCTGGTGACCCCAAGCGAAGTGACGAGCTCTGCTTTATTAGTCATGACTACAAGCATGGTTCTCTCTTATCGTGACTTCTGACTGTCTGGTACAATGAAGATTTACAGAAATACATGATCTGCTAATCCTCTATGTTTAAAGGAAGAGTACAGGGATTATATGGTCATTCTTTTACTGTCATGACCAGGTATCATGGCGGGAGTTATGAGAGTTGATTTTTGGAACATCTTTGGAAACACTGGAAGCTATTTTAATAGCACCTTAGCTGTGAATTAAGCTGTCATCACTCAGTGATCACTGCTGTCTTATGGCTATTTTCCAGGCAGTCTGGTCTGCCTATAGATAAGAATGCTCAGCTCTTCTTGATTTTGATGAGGGTAGCATGCTCGTAACTGCAATTGGTGTTAGTGAGGAAATTGTACCGGGGAGATGGTGGTTTGAGGCCAGGGAATTTTAAAACTCTCTTGATGTGCCAGAAGAAGGGAAACTAGTTCCCATCTTGCTATTTTGTCCAAAATATTTTGTTGCTTTTGCTATATTGAATCATTAACTCCCTTTTTCCTCAGATGCTTTCTTAGATACCTGTATAAAATGGGGAAAAGACATCTTCAGTGTCTGTTGTTCTAAATGCTTATTGTTAAGTAAACATAAAAGATCCTTCATAGTTTAAGAAGAATGAAGGCAATGACTGCTAATCTACAGCTTTCTGGAAACAGATAAGACTTTTTCTTTCAGTCTTCTTTGGGCAACCTCAGGGCTTTGTCAACTGCGCAAGAACTGATAGTCACACTTGAAACCGTGTTTCATCACAACCATTTCCTTCTGCCTTCAGTTTGTATTGCAGATACCTTCTCACTTCATATCGCTTCTTCTAGCGATAGAATTGCAAAACACTCTGCCAACAGGTATTGACTCTAAATTGTTGGACTTCGTGTGTCTTGGCAGGCCTCTGAAGCATAATTCGGTGCAGAAATGGAGCATATTGGCACCAAATGTTACTCATATCTTTTAGCAATATTAATATTGTTAGTCCACATAGAGACAGCGGACTTGGAAACATGCCGATGGAGGTCAAGTAAAGAGAAGGAGAGCCCGAACAGACAGAAAGATATCTAAGTAATCTTCTAAGGCTTGCTTTTACATCTTGAGGTACATAGAGGTGCAGTTGTGGCTGTGACATCTTCATTAGAACTGATGATTAAGTAACACGACTCAATCCTTATTACAGAATAAGGAGAGAGGCCAGATAGCTTACTGATCTGTGACCTGCTGCAGTCTTTTGAATCCATTCCCGTTGTGGGTGTTGCTGACTAAAGGTGTTACGTGTCACGATCTACTTTGCTCTTCGCTTATGATAATGGTGTGACAGAGCATGTGTTCCTTGGTTCATCCCAGCCTAGAAGGGACCCATGGCAGGGGTACGTGATTTTCGTTGCATGCAACGATTATATAGAATAGTTGCCAGCCTAGCAAGTTACATCGTATGGTATTACTGAACCACTGCTTTTTGGGGGTGGGTGGAGAACTGAACACTATTGACTTGGTTTAATCTCAAGCATTGCATTTTGTTCTCGCTTCACAAAGCCTACAATTGAAATGAATGCTCAGCCGCAATTTAAGTCTTACATGAGAATTAGTAAAAAATGGAAGGGAGTAGTTCAGTTGGTGAAAGCTGTTTTAAAAGAAACTCGGTATAAGTGTTTTTTAAAAATGCAACAAACTGGTTGCAGTAGTATTTTTGCAAAATACCGAGGCCAGTTGGAGTATGTGGAAGGGGAATTGATTTCCTCAGGTAGAAAGGTATTTAGGTTTTTATTCAGATACATGAAATAATTGCCATTTATGTTTTGATTTGTTGTTCATTCCTAGGTATTCACTCTGGAGTAGTTCTGATTTAGCCCTTACAAATGTTAGAAAAGTGAGTAATTAAATGTTATTTTGTGACCTTTATGTGCCTTAAGGAAAAAGACATGATTTTGTTCTCTCGCATCACTTTTGGGCCTTCGTAGCCATCTAACTAGAACAATAGTCTGCAACTTAGTGCCCTAGACTAATGTCTGCTCCATTAAATGAAAGATGTAGCTAAAGACGTGCTGTGAAACCAGTTTCCTAAACTAGTGCCATTTCGTGTATATATTATGTCCATTTTTATACAGATCCCTCTTTCATGTTTTATTTGTTGTTGTGAATGGCAACGTGAAAGTGCTTCTGTATCCAGTGAACTCTTTCTGTCTTCCTCAGTATCAATTTTGAATTAGGATCTGTTTATGAATTCATGTTTTATTACAGTAATAATTTTTAGCAAGCTGCTTGCTCTTCAAAGTTGAATTCTGAAAATGCAAATATTTCACCTGCACAGTTTAGCAAGGAATGGTGGTGAATTTTTCTCTTGACAGATGAGCATAAGAAACCCCCTTTGTTTCTGTTGTAGCAAGGAAGCTTATTCTCAAATTCTCCTTGTTGCGCTTTGGGAAATAGCTGTCAAAAATTAACTTCTGCTAATAGTAGCAACTCTAAACCACGGAAACTAAATGCATGTTTCCCATACATTGCCAAAACATTCCTCATTGCATAACAAAGATAAATCGGTGCAAAAAATACATAATGCATGTCTTTCCCATATAGAGGCTGACAAGCTTTTACTGAGATCGTCTTGTCTTGGGTGAATTAGACAGTTTTAATTATACACTTTAGGCTTCAAATTCTAACGTCAATTTACCTGTAGGAAAGGCGCAATTCTTATATGTACAAAAGCCCAATTTACACACTTTGTTCTTTTCATGTTTTTGGTGGTGTTTTTTTTTTTTTGCAAAAGGTGTGTTGGAATTTGTTGAACTATATCTTAACACCTGCTTAGATCTTTCTTTTTCTGGGGTTATGTTTATGTTTGCAAGTCATGTGAATCAGGTTGTGGATGTATAGAGCAAAACAATTGGAGCTGTGGACACCATGTCCACGCTGTAGGTGTCTGATGGGCTGAATTCCTAGAGTGCATTTAGTGTGGTCCCGTGAGGCTGCTTTTTGGTTCAGTTTCACCCAAGAAGACTGACTTATCGCTCCAGTACCGCTCCGTGACAGACCCAGCGTATGCATTGCAGAGTCGCTTCTTAAGCACACTGGTGACTTGAGCTAAAGCATCAATGTGCTTGTGTCCATAAGCTATGTGCGTACGAGTTGCTGAGACTACTAAAACCATTGTGTGTTGCTGGTGAGATTTTTGAAAAAAGAAACATGGCATTTCTTTTTTTTTTTTTTTTTTTGCATGTGAAAAAGCCTGTGATATCATCTCCTGGTTAGACAAAACATAACTGGTGGGATGTTGGTGGAGCCTGCCAAGGGAACTGCTTTAAGAACAATTTCCTGCTGTTCACTTTCGCGCTGCACTCTTCTGTCAGTGATATCCCTTCCATTGCTCTCCTTCTGCGACTCCTCAGCTTCAACATCAAGTATTTTTCAGTGTGTGGTCAGCACAGGTCATTGCAGGGTTAACACCTTCAGAAGACAAACATCAGAATAGTCTTGGAACTAAGGTTATTAAATATAGGAAGCCAGATATATTTTGACAGATCCTCAGCTAATTTCTGGTAATGTCTATCCATTACTCACAGCAAAGCTATGAGGATTTACTTGAGCTGGAGTCTTGGCCCACACATCCAAGCATATAATTTGGCACTGATAACCAGGGTTTAAATATTTATTTTCATGTGCATGAGATGGACTTTTAACTGAAACGCCTGTGAAAAGTGAGCTGCCTGTGCACCGTTGGACACAACGACTGACGCTTTTTGCCGTGAGCATTTCTCACCGCTGTCCCAACCGCACTTTCCCTGAGCCTGAGGTGTGAGCCTGGGGTGCAGATCTCCTCCTTACAGCCTGGGTGCTCCAGAGATGGGTGCGTGGGAACTGCATTTTGGGGTCTGCTTTTTTATCAACGTGAGATCAGAGACTTGCCCAAGATGACTTTCAGAAACTTTTTTTTATATGTGATGACTAAGGCAGAGTAGTTCTTCTCCTTACTGAGTTCTTTAATCACATCTACAGTATTTCTGTGTTTGCTTTGTGTATTGGTTTTCTTAAATCCAGAATGAGAGGATTGGGCTATGGTCAAGTTTATCCATTAAACTTGTACTGCTTGCTGTTTGCAAGAAAAAATATATCGCATTAATGACTACAGAATTTGGGCAAGTCTGTCCTAAAAGAAGCTCAGTGTGTGTTGAGGGTTGGATGATTGAAAGGTTTTTCCTAACCAGCTCTGTGAAGTGAGTTTCAGGTTTGTCAGCGGGATGATATGATGATTTTGTGTTAGCAAGGGAAATGGGGTGAAATTTATCTCTGAGGGTGATGAAGAAAGCTGGGGCAGATTTCAGCTTTAGCAATGAAGGAGATGTTTCATACAGTTCAGAGAACTTGGTCTTTAAAGTTCACACTTTAAATTATTCCAAGATGGAGTATTAATAGGGATTAATACAATATTTAGGGTTCAGGTGTTTGCCATGTGGGCATTTGCAGTCAAAATGCAGACTTAAAACTTGGTAAATCTCTGATCTCTCCTCTGTGACATAGTCAAGACTTTAGTTTCCAAATCATTGATATTTTAATTAAATATAGATGTTCGTTATTACATTTTCCATTTTCATGAAATCCTGAAGATGGCGAGACTGTGGCTTTCAGGTTTCTTTTCCAGATTTCCCAGTCTTCCTCTTTATTGTCATTAATGACCAGAAACATTATCACATTTTTGAAGATATTATATTAATTGAAATAATGCTCAAGTGATGGAGTGGATGAAAAGATCTTGACTCGTTCAAGAGTTTAGCAAATATTCCCCATTACCAGCCACCCAAAATGACTTCTTTACACTGTGCCGATTTACAGCATGCTTTCTAACATGGCATTACCTGAAATAGTTTAAAGCGACTGTTCACTTCAGAGTACTGCAGCATGGCATATCAAAACTAAAAAAGAACTGGCAACTAAATGCATATTCCATTTAAGTCGCCTTTGCGTGGGTCCTTGCAGACAGTTACACATATTCCCATTTTTTGCCCCTCAGAATTAGGGATATTCAATGAAATCAAGAGGAGATGCATTTACCTTTGTTCCCAAGTTCAGTCTTAAAATTGCAGGGAACCAAGACATGGATGTTTGGCTGGCAGTGATCCGTAGCTTTTCTCCTCTGCTTCGTGTTCTCCAGTCTCTTCCTTTTACTGCTGTGGAAATGTATTAGTGTAATGGAGAGATCTGTTACCTGTGACTGTTAATTCTTAAATTTTCTGCAGTTATTTTTCAGGGATTTTTTTGTTAGATGAATGTCTAAGGATTAACATTTCTGCAGCTGCCAGTATTTCTTAAATTGTTTCTCTTTCAGTTTGACATAGTTTCCCAGGGACTTGCTTGGCTCTTGAGGTAGAATAGATTCGGATTAGGGCTGGATTTGTTCTAATAAAATGTGCAGAAACATAATTTGTGACAGTTTCTGTCTTAAAAATTTATCAGCCCCATTAACTGCTTATGCTCACTGACATAACCATCTCAAGCAGTTAGAGACAAGGGAATTACTGATGAGGTTTGAAGGACTTTGGGTGACTGCATTTGCCTTACCTTATCACCATCTAACCTTTCTGCCAGTTTGAGGTTGTTCTGAGCATGGAATAAGCTCAAACGCCCGAGACTCCAGCCTCAGCAATGGCTTTAAGCTAATCCGCTACCATGGATCTGGGATCTGTCTTACCTTACAGCAGTGTGTAACATTCCTGCCCATCTTTCAACAGCTTGATATAGAAGGATATAAATTTTGATACTGCTACTACCGAGATGCAAAGAAATCCCTGCAGATCTTTGTGGCCACATTGCTTTTTCTAGCTATTGCTTTTCTACAAAAATACTTATACCCCTTGGAATGTATTTGGCTTTTTTTTTCCTTTTTTAAAAAAAATTAAATTTACATATGTTTGTGATATACAGGGAAGATGTTTCAAGGGAAACTGTTATTTTGCTTGTGGACTGCATAGCATCTTGCCTGTACCAAGAAGGAAAGAGGACTGTAAAGAGAATTTGAGATGGCAAATTGAGAGAGAATTTTATACTTGTAATAATGATGATAAGGGCAGTAATGATGACAAGTGCCAGTATTCCTGAAGAAGCAGGTTCCTCTGGTCCCAGTTCAAATCTGTAGGCTACAGAAGTTTGCCTCAGATAAGAATTTGCTTCTTAAGGCAGCCATTGCCACATCTGTGAGGATCCCCTCAGAAGATTTGCATCGTAAGGTCTTATTTAACTCTGAAATCTGCTGACATACGTAGGAAAAACTGCACCAGCATCAGTGAGTTTCGAATGAGACCCTTACGGCATCAGTCTCTAAAATTGTGACAAGATCTACCAAGGGACTGTCTAGCATGCTTTATTCTCTTACCCATAACTTTATATCATGAAAATGAATGTTTTTTCACTGGACTGCAAGATGGGTTTGTTTCTGAGAGTTTAGATCTATAATTGCTTATGACTCTTTTATCTAAAAATATTTGCAAATGGGAATCATCTAAATCCTGAAGGTACTTACTGTGTAGCCTACAGAAAATCAATAATGAGAAATTAAAGCAGCCTGTGAGATTACCTATCATCTTGTGTATCAAACTATGTTGATGCTCGTGTCTGACATGAGAGGAAGAGACCCACGGAAACAGTGCTTTGAGATAAGCCACCTGCAGTACAAAAGGATGATGTTTAACAGAGACCATAACTTCAAATTTTCTCATGATTAGATGGCGTGATTCCTCACTCAGCACTGTTTTAATGCAGTTGACAATAGCCAGGCACGTAACTAATTTACACTTAAATTTTAATTGTCACTTGCATTTTATTTGGTCCTCCTAATATCCAAGTCAAGTCATTTTGCCATGCGAAAAATAAGCTTTGATGAGAATAAAAGACTACAATTACGGGGAACGCATAGCAATAGAAACGTACTGCTGGTGGTCTCACTGTACGGTCTGGTGAAGTCAGTGTCAAAAGCTCAGTTAGATCAAGCTCATGTTAGTTTTTATGAACACGTCTATTCACTGACTGATCAACAGGCTGCATTCTTTCAGTTAGACTACAAGCCACTGCGACTGTGAGTTTTGATTGCTTTTAGCTCAAAAATATTTTTTTAAAACATTATGCCAACGTTTGGAAGCTGTGCTGAAATGAACCAAATGGCAGCATTTACTTTCTCCACCATTTTAATTTCACCTGTTCTCTTTACTGAATTTATGAACTATTCCTGTCGATAGGTTCTGTTTGTGATCAGATTTTATGTAGTGAGTGATGGACGCACACAACCAGATGTAGAAGTGCATTCTGGGAGGTTAATTGGCATAAAATCTATTTTGAATGCTTTGCTTTCCTATTATTATTATGAATATTCTTTGATAAAAACTTCTCTGGGTAGCACTGGCAACGTATCTGAGTATCTCTGAAGATGATTGATATGAAATGTTTAGCAAAAAGAATTCCAGAGATCTGGGTTTTGTCTGAGTACATCCACTTTACAACAACAACAACAAAAATCTTAAAAATTGCTGTGAAACTTTTCTGTGCAGGGTCTCCACCAAGATGGGAATCTTATATAAGAATGTTTCAAACGGATAGAAAGTTGGTATTAATGTGAATCTCTCCTGTATATTTAAACTTGTTTGTCATGGTAGATATTAGAAATTCGTCAAAATCCTAAGGGGAGTTGTCTGTTCTCTCTGAAACTCTTTAACAGGCTACATTTTTCTCTTCAGTCAAGGAAATGGAATTTATGTTGTTTTTCTCAAGTAAATACACTGAATTCCTCAAATAAGTTTTCTGCCTATCTCTGCTCTCCCTCCCTTTCTTTTTCTACCCCCCTCCTCCCTTTCAAGTCTATTGTGAGTGATAAATGAAACAGAAAAAGGCTTCAGTATAGGTATTTGGGTTTTTTTGGTTATGGATGGTTCAGGTTTAAGGTGATCAGTTTGTGGCAGGTACAGAAGTCACACATTTTTTCCAATGGTGTGTCATTTTTTTAGTCTTATATAAATGGGGAAAGAAACTCACCTTTCCATCTCATACTTCAGTTCCTTTTTTTTCTATTTTTCCTTTCTCTGTTGCGGGTCGTGGGAACGTTGGTAATTTTGAAATTACTCGTGTATCGCTTTCTGTTCATCTATGCTGCTGTGTTTGTTCAATCCTTTGGTGGCCTTTGCATACTCTTAAAGCACTTCCTTTTCCATATCATTTTCTACATGTATTTCCCTCTTATTCTTTATCTAGCCCAGAGCATCCATCCCACTACACCCCTTCTCTCTGCTTGACTGTGCCTTGCTATTGTAACAGTAGTGGTCTGTATCTGACATTTTCAGATTACAGTTTATCCTTCCTTTTAAAGATAGCTGCTTGGCAGAGACTACAAAGAGCTCACCAGGTGTTCTAGGTTCACTGTGGAAAATGGTTTCACACAGTTGTAGATTCCCATGATCTTGAAACAGTTTGAGGGAATGAATAGGAAACTGAATCTTTCCTGGCTGACGTAGCTTTCATAGCTCCTATTGCTTCTCTGTCTTGGCATTCTTAGTAATGCAAGATCACTTACACATTGAGTTTGGGGCGATTTATTGTTTTAGACACACCATCATGCTTCCTTCTTCAGGCTTTTTTGAGTAGAAACTTGGGTTTAGTCTGTGTTTCTGACCCACGATGGGAATGGCTTTAGTGTACCACTGCCGCATTAGGACTGTGCAAGCGTTCCCAGTTGCATGTTCAGATGATAGTCTTCTGTAAAGTATCCATCAGGTCTGGTTTATGTGCAAATCACGAGCTTTACTGTTGCAAATGGTTCCAATTTTTGTGCGAGTGATCAAAGGGTTGTGGCACAACGGGATCACTTACTCCAGGGATGTGTCTGGATCAGAGGTTAACATTTTTTGCATGGAATATTCGTTTCTAGCATTGGTTGAACACTGTACAGTTTAGCTGGAAGCAATGGTCAGGGGTATGTTATCCTTTAAAAAATGCAAGAAAGTAATGCCAAGCAGAGAATTACAGCACATGACTTAGCAAGGCCAAGAAGAGGTGGTGGTGAAACTAAATCAGAGAGGAAGCTGGCTTAAAGAGATGATGCCGCAAAGGTGGTGCAAGACATACAGAAATGATACCTGAAAGTAAGACACGGAGTCTCTATCCAGGACACACAGGCCACAAGGCCAGAACTTACACAACCCAGTCTGATAGAGCACGGTTCGTGCAGACTTGACGAGGCTGTGCTGGCATTTCATGGGCCCCCCATGAAGCCCCAGTGGAGTTCTCTCGGGGAGGCTGGATTCATCTGGAGCTGGGGCAGCGCCCAGCACCCCCTTGGCTGGGTGGCAGCGTCCCTGGAAAAGGCAAACGAGGCCTTTGCTTAGCGCTATTCCTGCGCACCCACTGGGGCTTCTCTGTGTTGTAGCAGGAAGACTTCTTTGGCCTCGTTTAGTGGCCGCACAAATCTCTGCTCAGGCACTTGCTTGGTGAGGTTTTGTCAGGGACTTATGGTTCCTTCTTTGCACCTCGAGTTGCTTGGCTGTATAAACGGTTCAGTCGTTGAGATTAAAATACTAAGTGTGACAGTTTAGTGAATGGAACCACACCAGTTAATTATTATTTTTTGTCTGCTTTGAGCATTTAGCCCTGGAGAGCATATCCCTACACCATACAGAGTTATTAGCTTACAGTGTACCAAAGTCTAGTTTGACTTCATGGAGTCTTTTTGACCTTAGATGGTATCCTTATGTGCTAGAGAAAAAGCAATCTCTGCTTCTTTTCCCAGGCATGTACTGCTGTTGTTACTGGGCAATCATTAGCTTAAATTTCATTTGCAAATAAATAAATAAAGCCAACGTCTCGTTAATAGAAAATTGGTATGTGTGCAAGTCTGTTCTTTTAAACCCTCATAACTCAGCCAAATAAAAGCAGATTTTCACTGGACTACCAAAAAGCACATGTCCAACCTAAAAAGTACGTTTAATAACTTCCCCCCCTTCTGTTGCTATATATTTTTTTTTTTGTACATTGACATTAATCTCCTGTGCACATTTGGAATTTGGAATGGAGTCATTTTCTAACTGCAGTGCTTTCAATTTTAAATATTCTGTTTCCTTTCAGTTTTTCCAAGCAATTCAAAGATTAGTAACACTGTAAAACATCTAAAAGCATGCTGGAAGTTTCCTGCTGCTTCAAGTGTTGTGTTATGTTATCTTTGGAATAATTTTAAGGTCCCACTGGTGTAGTATAACAAGTTATTATGTCATGGAGCTTATTAGTATGCCTATGGGAAACATTAATTCACACTGACATCATACTACTTTTTTCAGTAAATCAGAGAATTTTTTGGTTTGTTTTAAAGAAATGGTGATTTTAATGAAAAGAAAAAATGATCAGATTATTTTTCGTATGTTGGGATGTGAACTGAATGGCTTGGAGGATGTGCGTCATTATCTCAATGATGGCCTCATCGTTGTTGCAGGGAATGGAAAGAGCAGGCTTTGGGTGGTTTGAAAGATCATTATTTTTCTAGCATATAGATGTTATTATAAAAGACTTTTTACTCTGTGATTAGCACAGCAGGCTTAAATTGCCTGGGCTCTGGTCATTATTATTTCTGTAATCCCAAAAGTTTATGATATTATTCAGGATCTCAAAAATGACAAAATAGACTTAAATTTAATATGTGATGCATTCCTTTTGGAGCTGAAAAGTCTGTTTTTGTTGACACAGGGAACTAAAAAATGACCACAGACCACAAAGGTCCCAAAGCATTGCCAAGGAAAATGCATAAAAAGGGAGCTGCCCTTACTGTGCTGTCTGTATGCAATTGATTTTTTTCCCAGCTATACTGTTGCTTAAAAAAACCAAAACCAAACTATTTAAGCTAATGATTTGTCTATGGATGATGAATTAAACCAAGAATTGAATTTAACTTCCTAAATTATTATTATTCCATTAAGGCATCTGGCATTTTATGAACATTAATTGACTACCCAGATACATAACTGCAAGCGCAGTTGTGCAGTTGGACATCAAGATATTTTCTTACCTGTACCACATACACAGGATTCGGTTTGCCTTTGCAAATACTTGCAGATTCACTCTTCTGAATGCATCACAGGGGTCTTGCTGAAAATTTGAGCCTTCACACTGTTGGTACTTCAGATTGAGTAAATTCACTATAGAGCAAAGTTTTGCACGTGGGACATATTTCTTGGTAAGTGCTGCTCGGGACAATCAGGTCATGAAAGCTCTCGGTGTTTCTAAATAAAAGGCCAATTCTGACAAGCGTGAGCATATTCTATGAATAATATTGATCCCTGCTCTAAAAAAAATACTTTATAGGAGAGTGCTTTTTGTGTATCAGCTGTTCTGTGTGGAAGAACTGGGGTTATTCCCTTGGGCTCAGTAAGGCTCTGGTTTCAGAGGGGGCTTGTGGGCCACGTGGCTGGATTTGTGGCTGGTGTGAGATGATGTCTGCTTGAAGTCAACAGGATCGACACACTTAGAAGTTTAGCTAATATTGTGGGAAATTAAATTAAAGTAATAAAGTTAGGCGGGCATGATACACCCATAATAATAACCTCGACTTTTCCTGAATCAAGTCACCTTGTAACAGTAAGATTAACCTCAAACTTGTATGACAAAAAACCATATCTGACTGGGTGCGTAAAGCTATTCATTTTTTCTAGCTTTCTTTAGAACTGAAGGGTAGAAAGCTCAGTAGAAGGCTGTAATCCTTAGATTTTTGGCAGCAGGTGTTTAAACCAAAATATAAAATACTGCAAGTTTCATGAAGACTCTTAAGAGATAGCAAAATTGCATGTGTTGATTTATTTTCTTTCTCACCCATCTCACCCTGGGATGGGTGTCAGGTACCGATGTGTTCATTGCCTAGGAGGACCACCCCTGTTTACTTCCAGTTATTTTCCATCTAATAACAGTGATAGAAATCTAGAGATTTTTAGGGAATGAAGTGGGATTCCTGGTCCCTTCATCTGTACTGTGAGCTCCTCTGGTTCGTGGATGTTTTATAGTAATTGTCCTGCCTGGAAGAGGGAGTTTGGGCTTAAGGCAGTTTCCATTGTTTTTGCCGGCTAAACTGAAGGGGAAAAAAAGTGGTGTTGTATGTATTTACGTCCCAAAGTGATATACTCCCAGAGGACCATCATCTTTCTGCATCAGAAAAAGGGCAAAGGCAATATGAAGGGGTGAGAGGACATGTTTTACAGTGTACCATCATGTGTTTTGTATCCAGGATGTCAGCAAAAGTTTTGCTGCTTTACTTCACCCATTGGACCTTCTTATTTCTCTTAGTGCGTCTTGCTGTTGTCCACCCCGATTAGCACTATCTTCTGCTAGTTTGTGGGTGCCTATTCCTGCACGGGGAGCTTCAGAGACTGTCTCTTCACAGGTTGAGATGCTTTTGATGAGAAGGAAAGCCTGGACTTGTAGTTCCTGGAAAGGTTATGGAGATGGTCCTGGAGGGGCTGAGGCTAAATGTACTCTAGTAACTCCCAACTGTGTTGTTATAACGAAATCAGGCCCAACTTAGCTGTTGTTACCATCTTCCCTGATTATTTTTTGTATTTGAAGTATATTTTAGTGAGTTAGTACCAATTGGTCCAGTTATTTTTTTCTGTGACGTCTTGGAGTTAAGAAAGACTTAAATAAATCATTAAAAAATGCAGACATTAGCTATAAAACTGACAAGCGTATTATCTTAGTGCAGTTTCTGAGCCACCAGGAGCAGAAAGACAACGATTTATATTCCAGGCTGAATTGCCAGTCTTGTCCATAAAGGCAAGAAAGTGCCAAAACCCCCGAGGCCGTTCCCTGGCAGCAGCCCCGGCGCCTTTCTTCCATTTTTGTAGTTTCGCTCAGTGTCATTTCTGTTTTCCATCCATCTATTGCTGTGTATGGAAGGAGAATTACAGTCTCCTGCTGGAAATCACTTTTCTTTGGGTGAAAAGGACTCCAAACCTTCAATTTCTTATAGTGAGAATGTCCTCGGGTGTGGTGGGACACTGAGTGGCCAGATGCTGCGTCGAGGGCTAGAAGGAACAATTACAAGTGGTAGATTATGAATATAATACTTGTGGGAAGTATATAGTTTAGCGACAGTGGCAGGTGATAAACAGCCAGTACCAAAAGACTAAAGAAAGATGATGAGTATACATATATATGACAGGAACATCCGGGAAAGTACAAAGCAGCTTAATTTTATAACAATGTAAAGATGCATTTCTTCTTTTACTAACCTAGATCAGAAGATTTTTCATGCATTATATTAAGCAATTTAAACCAAAATTTGCCAGTCAGCTTGGAAGGAAGTTTTAACACAAGTCAATATCAATATATGATGTCTTTTAATGTATGTCAGCTTTACTTTAAAAATTAACTGGCTGTATAACAATTTACATAGTTTAAAAACAAGCACAACGCTACACATGAAGGCATAAAATACAGTTTTATTATGTTTATTTTTTGTAAACAACAATGCAAAGGGAAAACCAATGTGAATGATACACTGGAATACTATTTATCTCTAAAAAAAGGTACAAATGAATGGCACGTTTTTGATTTGTATCCATCATTTCTGACAAATACTGAAAGCCTGAAGAAACAATGTATTATAAATGGTCAATGTCAGGCCCTAAATATGACACACTAAATCTGCATGTACAGGTCATAATCTTCATTTCTTTTTTTTCCTAGGGATGTGTCTGTATGTGGCATAGAAGTAAAGATCAAACCCCATAAAATACATAATTTATATGCCACTCTCTGTTATAGAACAGCATGGACATCATTAATGAGAAGCACTGCTAAAAGAATATTTCCGTGAGTTTGTTTCCAGGCACACTGTGGCAAAAAGGAGGTGTCCCCTGGGAATTAAATAGTAATAAAAATGTTGAGGGGGTGGGGGCAGGGGAGGTTAAGAACAAAAAAAAAAGAACAAACATGGTACTTGAATTTTTCTCCCTTCTGCCAGTTCATCAGCCATTGCAACAGCTTGAGGTAAAGAATTTGCAAAACACACATGGAGAGCTTTTTGCTGCTTATTTTTTTTAATCTCTGAAGTCCAACGGTGATGATGAAGGTAGCTGTGACATTTGCAATTTTCCATGCACCAGCCCATTCCATTTTCTTCCCTGGTGCCACTTACATGGTACAGTAAGCCTCCAGCATTGACAATAATTATAGCCTGAATAAAATGAAGAGGGTAATATGAACAAAGCTCTGCTGTAATTGCCTTTTCATTATTTGCTAACAGTTAGTTATTCAGTCACAGGGAAAAAATTACACAGTAATTGGTTGACAATAGGAAGCTAAAGCTAAATTCCAGAACTATGATATTTTTCCGTGTTTGGTCTTTTAGACCTTTTATTCATATTTTGATTAAACAGCTAGAGCATTAAAGTGAAATATAAATGTAGCCTTGGTTCAGATTCCATAACATTAGTTTTCACCCCACACAATTTCGTTCAGTTTTGAATTTTAAGCTATCGCATATGGCAGCCCCGTAAATATTGTGGCCTATTGACTTTGAAATACAGATTTGCAACTCTCACTCACTTAGTTTAACAATAGAAAAGAATCCCTTTCACTTTAATGCTTTAAAGAAGTGTCCAGCGTGACTGTGTGCAAGCAATTTAGTAGCACAGCTCTGCCTTATTTTAGATACTGAGGTGGAAGAATGCCAGTCTGGATGTGTACAGTATTTTATTTGAGTTTTAAGCAGCAAAAAGTCTCTAGCAAAGATGCGGTTTGGTAGGTGTGGGTGTACCAAGTACCTTCGTGGTGAGCTGTGCAGAAGCTTCCCTAGAAGCCCACGTGGGATTTCTGACTCGGAGATATCAAGCTATGGCAGCTGGGCCTCAAGGATTCCTGGGAAAGTTTTGTGTCTGATATTTATTTTCCTAGCCTTTATCTCTTTTATTTTCTTTAATCTCGAGGGTTGTGCGAACCCCAGGTTGCAGCTGAAATGCCCTCATTGTTTTATTGTTTGAATAGTTTAAGATACATGGTTTTAATCACTGCTGTTGCCCCCAACTTGACATAGGACTGCTGAGCCTGTGCTACTGAAGCCAGTTTACCTGCTTAAAGTTCAGCATTTGTTTAAATTTCATGCTTATTTCATGGCACCATGCATTCATCAGAAATCCAGGTGTTACACGTGATAACGCTGAAAAAGATAGGTCAAATTCTGCCTTTTCTGTATTTATTGTAATGCTTAAAATGGATTTGTAGAAGCTACCCTGGATGGTGCAAAATGTGCAAGGCTGTAACCTAGTGAAAAATTTTAATTCCTAATTCTTCTCTGCTGTACTTATATTGTCACCTGCAATGAATTGCCCCGGAAAAACTGTGGTTGATGGGCTTCCAATGGCTTTTTTTTTTTTTGGCTTGTCATAAAGCCTTTAAAAGGGAGCTAATACTAGAGGCTGGACTAATATCTACAATCAGTGTATTTATTTCATTAGACAATTAGAATAATATATTCCTATAAGGTATACTTATTAGTATTTCAGCAAGTGACTTTTTGCAAGCCTCAGGTTCAAACTACTAATTTAGAGCTTCGGCTGTATCAGAAGCAGGAGGAATTGCTCTACCTGATATTCTCGGGTAAGGCTGTGTACCTTTAGGAAAGCTCAAACCCCAAAAAAGCAACTGCTGGCGCAAGAAAAAAACCTGCAGAAGCTGAAACCAAACAAAGTGCAAGTTAAAGCACAGTTCCACTAGAGTCTTGGGAGAGTTTAGATCTTTTCAGAGCCCAGGTGTGCCGGGAAGGATGGCTGTGAGCACCCAGCAGCCGTCGGTGCGACAGCTTGGTGGCTGCCGTGGCCAAACATAACATCAAGAGTACGTTCTTGGGCTTTTCATGAAGATAATTTTGTAAGGCAAAGCCCTGCCTCATTATTTGGGGCCTGATCCAAACGTCAGTAAAATCAATGGGAATCTTTCTGCTGGGTTCAGCAAACTCTGGGTGGGGTCCTCCAGCGTGAAGGAAGCACCGGCAACAAACAAATACATCCCATCAGCCCCGTTCTGATGTATATTTCATACTTTGCCCTTACTTTTATTTTGAGTCCTAGATCTTTATTATAATCAGTCAAAGTCCTGCCTTTCAAGTTGTGAATGGGCTTCATAATTATCTAATGCAACTACTCCAGAAATCAGATTAGTAATTAGCTGAACCAAACTGATTGGTGTGACTTCCTGAATTCGTCTCTTTAATGTTGAACATTTGCTTTGTGCTTGAAGGATTTGTTTGTGTGTTTCTTGTGTGTGATGAGAGCTTTTCTGTAATTAGCTCCTGGGGGACAGCATATTCTAACAGTTAAAGAATAATTGCAGCCCTATGAAATGTGAAATGGCTTGGGCTGGCTTTTGTTGCAGATTAATTGTATGCAACAAGTACAGGAGGCTTTTCATTTTGCATCATGATAGTAAAGATGTAGCTTTCATAAATAAAGAAAGGAATTTTGTACGGTGGTAAATAGTCTCTAATGTGTTAATTTTGCAGAAAAACCAAAACAAACAAAGCACATTTGAGAATTCTCGGTGTTATTGAAGTAGATGTTCATCATTGTTTCATTAGCTTGTAGTTTCTGTGTCTGATTTTAATGAAAGGGAAAAGGAAGAGAAAAATAAGTGTTGCAGTAAAAGACAAATGACTTGGTGGTCAGTCTGAAGCAGCTCATTTTTCTTGGAAATAAAAATTTAAATGCTTTTTCTTCTGAAATTTCATGGCACAAAAATGGGGGTTTTGGACATCAGTAGCAACAATGTTCTGGTAAAATCAGTTTGAATGAAAAAAGAAACTTATTAATCAATTTTTTTAAAAAAAGGGGGTGGAAGTGTTATTTATTTTCTCCTGTTCATGCACAGGCGGGCTCTTTCTTTGCCTGTAGGATATTTCTCTTCACTGTTCCAAATAATTGCAGCTGCCCCTCTTGCCTCAATGTGCGTTTGTAATCACCAGCATCACTTCCCTTATTGCTCAGGTTCTCTTGGAGAACTGATTTGGGGGTTCCACAGTGTCTGTAGCGGGAGTGTGCTGCTCCAGGTGGCCTGAGTTTGCTGACTGTTAGCGTGGTTTGTGCCTAATGCCTGTAGACAGGATGGCTGGATGCTACTCATGGGAGGGTATTTTGAATGCAGACGATTTTCAATCTGGTACCCAATTTACTAGCCCGAAGATAGGTGCATACATCCTTGCCATTCAGCGTGTTCACAGTTATGACTACTAATTCCCTATTTATTGATATCTAATTGATGTTTTTCTATTATCAGCACTTTGTTTTGTGGTTATAAACTGAATTATTGCTAGGTGAAATTTACATTCGTGCATATTTTTTTCCCTTTAATCAAAAGACAAATTTGCGTAAGTCTGAGTTTAGGTTAGCCATCCTTACCATAGACAGCATTGCTACAGTATATCTATAATCACCATCCATTCCTGTGGCTAGTGGCATGTAGCATTTATTTATTTTCTTCAGTATGGATGACAGTGACGCTGGAGTCTCATTGTCATCTAGATCTGATAACTGCGAGTCATTTTGATATGGTTCTGAGGTAATCTACAGTGTCAGACTCTCAATGTCATCTTGTCACTACTACTTCTTTCTGTAGCATCACCATAGGCAGTAGCTCTGCTGCTCCTTTTCCTTCAGGGGTTTCTCTGCAGAGGCTACAGGTAGTACGAGAAGTCACCCCAGGAGCTGTGCGTCCCTGGGGATGGGAGGAAAGCAGAACCGTGTCCCCCAGAGCGGCCCCGCCGTCAGCTCCTCTGGCTGGGCTTGGCCATGGCCGTGGTTCACCACCACGTGTGGTGGGAGGCAGGCCCCTGGGATGCTGTGCTTTTCCCTCGGGCAGCATCTCGGGAATCTGATGTGCAAGTACTCAGCCACTGCGTTCCTCTTGCCTGGGGAGGGGAAGGGAGGGTGTCCTGCTCACACTCTGCTCTTCCCTTGCAGGTTGAAGCAATTCTGACAAGAAACAAAGCATTTATTTGTCCAACTTTGTGTTTTTACCCTGCTCCCCACAATGCAACAAATCCTAAATATAGCTGTTAAATATTGGTTTGGCCATGACAAGTCCTTTGATAGAGGAAGTGAGAGCAGTGGCTGACCTAGTAATGAGAATCAAACTCTGTAGAAGCCTCTTAGGAAATGGCAGTAAAAAATCTCTCCAAATATGTGCTACCTTGTTTATTGCTGCCTTGCGTCCTTTGTGTCTCTCTGTGCAGTGGATGGCCAGAAGTGGTTCAAACAGTGCAGTTGCCCTTGGATCTGGTAGCTTTGTGGTTCTCAGAACATTAATTGTAGTGGCAAGATTTATGTAAAATCGAATGATCCCGGGGTCATGGGGGTGGCCCAGATTAGAAAGTTCTCCAGGAGCCAACGTTGGTGCAGTGCCGAGCCCTCCTTTGGATGCCTTCTGCATCCCAGTTGTCCTTGGAGCTGGTAGATTTGTGGTTCTCAGAACCTTAACCCTAATGACAGTTGTAAGCGTAGCGGCAAATTTTTCGTAGAAGCTAATGACCGTGGGGCTGGCATGGCACTGATTAGAAACTTCTCTGGGAACCAATGTCGGAGCAGTATTCTGATCCCCTTGGCGTCCCTTTTGCATCACTGTTCTCCTTGGAGCTGGTAGCCTTGTGGTTCTCAAAAGATGAACCCTAGGCGTCGTGGCAAAAATCGGTGTAGGAGCTCATGACCCCGGGGCCATGGGGCTGGGATGGCCCTGATCGGAAGGTTCTCCAGGAACCGATGTTGGTAGTATTGTGATCCCTTTGGCATCCCTTTTGCATCGCAGCTTGTGTGTCTCGTGGTAACATAAGTAGGAATGGCCCAGAACAAAGCTTAATTTAATCAAGAAGTTATTTTCATTTAGCCAGTGATGTTACAAAAATAGCATTCTGCAGATAACTTTAAATTTAGTCTTTTGCAGGTTTTTTGGATCTGTTTGAATGGAAACATAATTGTTAGCATTTTCTAAACAGAAGCCTAGTTTTTGATGAACAGAAATATTTACCTTAGAAACTTTCTACACAAATTCTGGAGACTATTGCCATGAAAGTAATTGAAAATGGTCTGTTTTGAATGTGTTTTCAAATTTGAGACTGTATTTAGGATGTTGAAAGTAAATGGGAAAGATGATTGTCTTTAAGTAACTTGAAGATACGTGCTTACTACTTGCTTCTCATCCTGAAGAAGAGTAATATTCACTCATGTATTAGAGGACTAGTAGGAAAACCCCTCTGAGAGAAGTTAAATGTGTAGTGTGTACTGGACCTATAGGTGAAAATAATTTTTATTAAATACAAATTACTACAGTTTCCAGTGAACAATCATCTTAGTGAGTAGAACCCTTTGCCTTGATCTGTTTATGGAAAATTCACCTAAGAATGTACCTAATTCTTTTAAAAGCCCCAATTCTGCTTATAAGCAGTTCTGGTAACGTGATAGATGATTTTCATGGAACAAGCTGTGGGAAGAATGAAGTATAGACTAAAAAGGAAATTTTGCCCACTTTAACTGGCTTCATGACACGTTATCAACTTGACAGCACTTAATTGCTTGTCTTTTTTTTTTTTTTCCTTCTGTAACAGTGTGGTTTATTAGTTTCTGTGGAGGAGGGAGTGCTGGGGCCACAGTTCAGATGTGGTGGCACCCACCAAGCCTGTTGCTTCTGCTTCAGCTACTAAACCTTATCCGCTTCTCAGCTGGGTTCAAAAGAGACCACTTGTCTTGTTTAGTGTCACCCAGTGTTTTAGTTGACTAAGCACTTGGAGAAACATAGGGTTTTCACAGATCTTTATATTCACATTTAAATACGTAGAGGTGTGGAAGGATTCAGAAGAGGCTTTTTGAAAGTGATTACTTCCAGTAGGTATATAACGAGATGATGAATAGGATTTTTCCAGACTTGGATTTCTTCAGTTAAATCAAAACTTCTTGAAGTAGTGCACAATGGTGAATATCTGGTCAGTCCATAAACCATACGTATTACTTCTCTTTCCATCTGGTTAGAAGCATAAACAATTGCATCATTACTATTTTTAAATACTCTCTGACATAAAAAAGGATACAAAATTTGGAGCGCATGCTTAAATTTCGTTTGACATCTCGTAAAGGCGAGACATGGTCATCATGGTTCAAACTTGCAGAATAACGTCTTGAACTAATGTCGTCCTTTAAAAGGCACTGCACTTTTTTCTCCTAACATAAATGTAGCGTAAACGTGACCGAACATCTGATAGCATAAGTAGCACAAAACTCTTCCTTAGTGTTTACCAATAGGGAAAGCCTTTGTTGCTGTGCAGCTGGGTTGGTTGGTAAGTGTGTAATTGAAGTCACTTGGGTAGGTACCATGGGCTGAGAGCAGCTGTTTTACTGCCTCGCTCTAGAAAGAATAGTTTTATTTGTCTTTACTTAATCTTTCCAAACAGAGAGTCTCCACTAACTGAAGTAGATGAGAAACTTACCATTGACTTCAATAGGTTTTGAGTTGGTTCTCTAAGTCGTTAAAATTTGTTACGTTTTGACATGAGTGTATTTGCACTCACAAGGTGACAATCAAGCCTGGATTTTTTTCCTTACGTTATGCAGTGCTTATTTTAGGGTGCTATTAATACACCCTAACAGTTATTCCTTCCTGTGCATGGAGCATCCATATGATTTGTGTTTCTTTTCAGCACTTAAAACTAATCTTTGTTTTCTCAGGCTTTTAGGTGGGACACTTACCTTAATCCTCTTATGTTTGTATGCCTTGAAGTCATGGTGCTTTGTATGATTTAGGATTTCAAGAGTCTGACTTAGAATCTTGAGGTCAGCTTGACCTTCTTTGTTGGGTGGTATTTTTTTTGCTACCACAATTCTGAGAAATTCTTGGAACTTTTTCCGAGTTTCCACCCGCACTTTGCTTTCTTTGTCTTCTCTCAAACACATGCTCAAAGTTTTTTGTTTTTCCTTTTCTTTTTTTGGCTGTATTACTTGCCTGTGATATGAGGTTTTTCAGCAGTTAATATCCATCCTATCTTAGCACCATCCTGGTTTGAACCTGTATCTTTTGTCTTGTTGAGGAGTAACATTTCACTATGCTAAACGAGTAGGACATAATATTCTCATTTTGTAATTCCTTTATTACTGGATTATCATGGTTTCATTGGTGTGAGTTGCTCTTCCATGTCAGTGAAAAGTTTTTTCATTTGATCCTTCCAGGAAAAAGAGCACTATTCATCTGAAGTTAAGAAAGCAGAAGACATTGATCACTTCCTGAATCAACTACAACATGATCATTTATTTTTTGTGTTTGCTTCATACAACTTATTAGTTATGACTTCACTCAAATGTTACTTTTTTGGCTAATAACCAGGTCTTAGGTTTTTATAATACTAGAATGTAGTCAGCTAAGACAAATTGATCCAGACAGTTGTCACAGAAGTATTTAGCTAAAATTACTTCAAAAGTTTTACACTGCTTGACATTGCAGTACTGTCTTTGAAGTGTATACCCTGAAAAATATTTGTTATTAACAATTCCAGACAGGTGTTTCACCAAAGACACGTGAAGATGTGTAGAAAAGGAGATTAATATTTTGCAGTAGGTTTAGCCTCTGGAGAAAATATTTGTCTTACTTCTTTGGAATTCCACTTGTCACTTCACCAAAAGCTTTGTTTACAGTCAGGTTTTGTTCTGAACAAGTGAAATTAAGTTGTATTTGGTCATAAGAATTAGCACAGCGTATGCTTGGGTGTTATTTAAGTAGCTGCTGTGAGATGATTGTAAGGCAAGCTTTTACAGGCTATGGTTTTGCTTTTTTGTTACCTAAAGCAGGGTACCTAAAGCTTGCAATTAGAAAATGCTCAAGTTGGGAGTGTTGTGAAGACTCTGCTTCAGAGCCCTGAAAGCCTTTAGGACCACGTTAGGGAGGGGGACAGGAAGGGACCCATCATGGGGCTTGATGCCATGAGTTTGCAGCTGGAGAGAGAAATAAACTCGTGCATTGGTTGCCCACGCTGCTGGACCGTGCTGTGAGCTTTAGGCTGAGGACTAACCTGGCTGAAGTCCTGTTCAAGGTTGAGGCTGAATCACAGCCTTGCTAATTGTTACTTTTTGTCATTATGAGAAAGGAAATTGTTTAAGATACTAGAAGGGAGATTATGAAATAAACCTACTTTGGTTTGGACAAAATAAAAGCTATTCTGGGGAGGCATATTTTTGGTAGGTCAAATTAAAGATTAATTGAGTGTGAGTTCTCGGTTGTAAAGCTGTTGATAGGTTTTAAATCCCTGCTTTTGAGGGAAGGTATTCCGCCACCTGCTGAAAATGCCAGATGTCTGTGCTGAGTGGCATTAGGGTTTGGGAACACCGCCTGCTGGAGACACGTGTGCTGGTAATGGAAATCACGGAGCTCATGAGATCGCTGCCGAGATCATGAGAAGCAAGGGCTTTGATTTTTCTTCCGAGCACGATGTGTAAAATTCGGGTGGGTTATTTCATTGCTGCCATGCCCTGCTGTGTGAGGAAAGGGTGCAGCGAGTGTCCTCTGGTCCCCGCCGGCCAGCAGCCTCATCCTCTCCTGACAGGACAGGCTTTGTGCCCGAGTGACGGACCTGCTTCGGTCTGGGGACAAGGTGTGGCTGATGGCTCTGAGATAAACCCTCACACAAAAAAGGCACTGTGTCGCTGAATGGGCTTCCAGTGTAGCTCTTTAATTTCATCTCTTGGAAATGTTTCTCCTCTTTCATCCCACGACCTTTATCTTAACTCCTGATCTGAGCAAAGCAGCAGCCTTTCAAATTGAACAAACCGTGTTTCAAATAGGCTCTTCTGCTTGTGACAAGATGTACCTCATTTTCTCTGCAAGCCCTCAGCAAGGTCACACCTTTTTAATTTATTTTCTGTAAGAAAAATCTAGTTGCATGATAGAACAAGGCCAGATCTAGCTAGAGGTCATTTCTTGAACTAGTCATAAAGTAGAATAGGATTAGAACCATTTAATATCCCAGAACTTACCAAGCATAGTTCTATTAAAATGTAGGCTTCATATTTTTACGGCAACATAAATAGCTGTCAATTCAGTTATAATAAGGGGGATATTTTAGATTTTTTCCCTTTTTATTATGACCGACCTTTCTTTTCCTTATTTCCTTTTTTTTTCTTTTTTCTTGTCTTTTTGTAACTTCTAAATGTAAAATTCCTAGTTACAACCAGATGGTGCCATGAATTGTGGGGGTTTTAAAATTTATTTCTGAAATGAAATAATTCTCTGGCTTTGTCTAGAAATATCTATATTTTTACTGCAAAGAAATATTTTATTAATGTGTTTTAATACAGGATTAACACGTTTAACAGATTTTGTCATTCATTCAGCAATGGGAAAGTACTGATCTGCATGCCGTGTGGATGTTGTCATTGAAATTGAGATAGATACATTTCTGAAAGACATTGGCTTCCAGTCTCATTCTTAGACACAATGTTTATGCAATTGTGTATTTATCAGTAGGGTAGTGGGGCTTTTTAACCAGAATTTCATGGCTATTTTTTGTTAGCTTTCTCACATTTCCTAGAGAGTTGTTTCTTATAAGCCTATTTTCATCCACATTTTCAAATACCAGCTGTCGAATGGCAACATCAGCTTTTCACGTGCTGGCATTGTTTCAGCAAGTGGTTTATGGAAGAGGAGAAGTTTTACTGGCGGAGACCTTTGCAGTGGGGATAGGCAGAGCCTAGGTCTTGCCCAGGTCCAGGTGTGGAAATGTCACTAGGCTGTGGGGGTTCTCCAGGTGCCCTTGCTGCTCAGGTTTTTGCCAAGTCTATTATGTCATAGGCCTATCTAAAGTTCTTTGGTTTACATCACAGATGCAACACACCGTAACACCTCTTTTTAGGTGCCTCCAATCCACTTGACTGATAGATGTATGTTGAAAAAGGCTTTGTGTACATGCAAAGTAGCTGGTTTTCTTAAAGATTTTTTTTTATATATGAAACTGGTAACAGTCACGCTATGACCTATTGCAGATCAACCATTATTCACTCTGTATGCATGTTGAATGTATATATTGAGCAATCTGTCTCTGTACAGGGCAGGGGGGTTGGAATGAGATGATCTTTAAAGGTCCCTTCCAACCCAAACAATTCTATGATTCTATACATGCACCACAGTTAAATGCTGTGCAAAAGGGTAACCTGAATGCTCTGAAACAGAGGTAGGGAAGAAGATGTTCTTGAGCTCTGACAATAATGCCCTGTGTGACTATTATTAACTTGTGTGTCGCTGTGCAGCTCCACCTTGCTCAGTTCCTCTCATATGGGTAAAATAATAGTATTGACTGACATCACCATATGTGGTGAGGATTATTTATTATTAATAGGTCCTACCGGTTTTTGACCACTCAATAGGTGTCATTATTTTCAGTCGAACGCAACTCATATTTGGATTTGTATGACTAAATTTACACTTCCATGGAGACTGTTGGGAAAAATTACTATAGTCCTAGAGTAATTTATCAGCATTCAGTAATACTTCATGGCAAATGGAGGCCTTTTCTAATAAATTTTATGTATTAAGATAACATGGAGAATTTTAGAATATTGTAATAACACCAAGAGTGTGTGTTAAAATAGCAAGCCCTCAAATATCAAAGAAATATGGGATATTGGCATGTTTCCCTTTTTCGCATTCAAATTTAAAATTATATAGGGTACGTCTTCATGTTTTCTTATAAACATAATTGTATGTTTATCAGAGCATAATCAAGAACAAGTGTTTTTGAGGGATAGTTCCTCAATGTGTGCAAAATCAGGCTTAAAACGAAGCTGTATTCAGAACAGTCTTATCTTTTCCTGAGAGACTAGGTTTTGTATTTGAGTCCAATTTGATCAG
This sequence comes from Apaloderma vittatum, assembly GCF_000703405.1. Taxonomy (NCBI): domain Eukaryota; kingdom Metazoa; phylum Chordata; class Aves; order Trogoniformes; family Trogonidae; genus Apaloderma; species Apaloderma vittatum. The sequence continues at coordinate 99,746 of NW_009697245.1, read as the reverse complement.
AACACCGGTGAAATCTGTGGTCATCTCTCTCCCACTGCTGGGACAGGGTGAGATGACACTGGAGGGCGGTGGCTGTGACTTGACTCAGGTCAGCAGTCCGACCCGTGTGAGTGAGAAACTTCACCTCGGGGGCTGGATGAGTTAAAATTAATCTGCAAGGAAGCCTCTGCAGACTCTGTGTCTTGGTCTGGTGTCGCAGAGAGGAAATAATTATGGGATTCCATCGTTCTGTTTCAGAGCATGATAGCATCGAAGTTACGGATGTTTGTAAAATGGTTGTTTAAAATGCTGTCTCCAAAATATCTTTGCACTTCCGTTTCAACAAGAATTTAGTGCCTGTCTTCACTGCTTGAAATTCCTGCTACACACTTGGCATTCTGTGAGTCCTGTGTCTCTAGAGAGATCTTTTGGGTGATCTGAAAGTCGAGTGGCCTACACAGGCACTAGTACAGAAGACGCCACGTGGTCCTCTGTTTTTATTATTTCTTGCACTACAAAAGGACCATCTGTGATCTTAAAATTACCCTAATTTCTTGAAAGTGTTGAAGTTAGCTCCTGACTGATATTAGATTGACTTAAACAAAAATTATACGAAGTGCTTAAGCTCTTGCTTAAGGTTGGTTGACTTCTATAAAACTCAGTGTTTTTTATGAAAAGAGCAAGAGGATATGGACTTCAGTGCAGTCAGGAATCAACGGCTTCTTTGACGTAGTTGATTACCATTTGGGGAATGCAGATCTGGAGGGGAAAAAGTGAAACAAATGTTAGATTTTGGAGTATGAAAATAATTTAAATGATTTCTCTTTGATTAGTAATGCTTCATGATCTTCTATTCTATAAGCTACTCTGTGGAAGAAAAGTGAACATTCTCGCCGCATACGGAATGACCTTTCTTCTTGACTTAGCCAGCATTATGATGTCTTTAGTGCAACTTGAAAATATAAATTCTTGTCAAAGCTACCTGCAATGCATTGGATGCTCTATATACTTCTTGTATTGCTGATTTGTTGGGGTTTTTTTAATGTGTGAAACTCATTTTAATGAAAAGCAATTCTAGAATGGAAGGAAAAAAGATTATGATTTAATTAGTTTGTTGAAACTGTTTCTCTGTATCCTATACAGCTGGTAAAGCTATCACACGTTTCTCTTGGTTAATAAAACCTGTGACATATTTACGATAGAAATAACGGTTGTACAGAGCAATGGTCGTATTAGGGATTCCTAAAGGCCTCTTTAAAGCACAAATGTCTTACTTGGAAACATTTTGATTTTTGTGCTGTTTTTTAGTCAGAAACTCTTCTTCCTCAAAATAGTGCTATTTTGAACTGCAAAAGGTAGAATGATTTGTAAAAGCTGTTCTGTATTATTTGGGTAGACTATGAAAAAAACATGAAAGCCTAGAAAAGATCAAAAGTTTATTTATATCACTGGCTTGTTTCTCGTGAAAAATCCTTTGACAAATCTTTATAAAAAAAATGCTTTAGCCAAACTTATCTAAATTTCAACATTACTTTAGATATTATAGTTGAATTATCTACTTATGTATTTCATAATTTATTCATGCTTCTTGGTAATGCAATATTTTGACATTTTGTGATGGGTACTTTGACTATTTGTTAATAGGAGGATGTGTGGGAAGCTGGGGCAAGGGACCAGCAAAGCTAGAAGCTTGCTTGTATGAGAAGATGGTCCAAGGGACAAGCAAGGCTAGAAGCTTAACTTTTAGATGATTAATGTAGGTGAAATGAATCCTGTATGTTATTCATGAGATAATAATAGCATAGTCACATTAATTAATCAAATGTTATTTGTTCGTTGTAATGCTCTGTGGAAAGCAGAAATAAAATGCAGGGATACTGTTCATGGTGTAGCAAAGACAAAGTCAAAAAATGGCAGAAATGAGAGCACAGGTGTGAAAACTTTGTCATTGTATAGATAAAAATAGTTTTTGAAAGGGGAGGGGAAGATGGAACACAGAGGTAAGCTGTTGTGTGCACAGATTTGTGTCCAACTTTGAATTTGCCAGATTTGCAATGAAAGAGATTAATGCTTTTGAAATGTACAGGAAAGTTGCTGCAGGATCTCATTGCATCATCCAAAGGTGATGTTTTAGGCTAATATAGAATGGCACTGTTCATTGGGCTGTGCTAATTTTACCCACAGAACATCTGTGGATTTCTGCTGGAAGTTGGATGCTGTGCTCCGAGACACCTGCGCTGGGCGCAGAGCGGGATGAGGAATGTTTGCTGCTGCCTTCCAAGTCCTGGGGAAGATTGTATGTAGGTCAACAGGGAAGTCCAAAGAAATCTGTGCTATAAATATTGATCAGCATAATTTAGATTTTTTGGGCCTTTTCTTAAAAAGAAAGCTCAAGGTGGATAAAATCGAGGAAGCTGTAGTATATGAAGTCAAATAGCACCTAGACTCCTAAGATACACTAGTTGCAGGAATCAGGACCGTACTAAGTGATTAATCTGCTTTTTTTTTTAAGGGCTAGCCATTGTGATTGCCTTGAGAGTCTGAGTAGTCTTCATTAATTTCCGGGTAGTCTTCATTAATATCCCCAAGTGTATGGTTTTGAGATAGGATCCAAACCAGACCTTTGTTTCTAATCAATCCACAATGGTAGGAGCAGCGTGGTGAGTAACCAAGGGGTATTGTGCGTTCATGATGCACATTGTGGTTATATTCTTCTTTTGTGAGGGTGGGGACTGGAAAATGTAGAAATACCATGTGGTATTTCATCAATGTTTTATATACTTACATGTTTCACAAGAAAGTTTTATTTACTTTGGCAATTAAGAAGCAAACCTTCCTGTTCTGTATTTGGCATTCTGTCCTAGAACCAAACGCCCACAGCAAGATATGGTCTGTTTTAAAATACAAAATGTAAATTGGAAGAGAAGTGCAGTGCACACCTGTTTGTCTCCCATCAGATAGGCAAGCAGTATGCAAACTGCAAGCAGCTGTAGCAAAGAAAAAACTGAATCAGGACATTCTTTACTTCCATATAGAGAAGGAATGAGAAAGCAAATACGTGAGAGGCATGAAAGCCTTTGTATTTCGTCTTTTTCCATAGAAAAGACACTTAGCACAGTGGTGGCAAAAATAAGCATAGTGAAACTGAGTCTTGGAATCTGTGTCTGGAAATGGTGGGGAGGCAGGAGAGGGCTCATCGCGTTTGGGATCCTGCTCTGCTTGCTGCTGCTTATGACAAGACCTTTTTTTCCAAGCTCAGAGAGGGAGAGGGGTTGGCACTGTTTGATAATTACATTGTGTGGAAAGACTTGATGGCTTGTTTCTTTTATTTGCAGTCATTGTGATTATTGCATTTTGGCTGTAGTCCAGTCTTTTCATGCAGGCTTCAGCAACAGAGAAATTAAAGCTCCAAATTTTCTGTTTACTATTAATGGAGAGACTCCACTGCTCCGTAGCTTCCTTTGGTATGGTCACTCCCTTTCATCACAGCAAATGCCATGCTCTGGTTGTACCATTGGTGAATACTAAGTTCCAGTTGCTATTTGTTTAGTGAGTGCAAAGAAATGTTTATGTTCATCATTAATTCCAGATAATTATTTTTATTAGCTCTTTTACTATGTTTTTCAGGCAGAAGAGCAGTATGTTTTCAGTTATGGATAGGCTAGAACATCCATTCATACAAACAATCACTTGCCTACCTTATAAAATTAAAAGGTTTTATCCTCCCATTCTAGTAGTGTCTTTAGACTGTTATTTTATACAACTTAGAAACTTTTTATGCAACTGCTTTGATTACTTGTTTACTTAATGGATTACAGGCGGATGCCAAATCTGCTTTTCTTCTAAGTATTTTGGAGTTCTGTAACTGATTTTTTTAAAATGACAAAACGTAGCAACTTTTTTTTTGCCAGTTGTTCATTTTTAATATTATTTGTGGAAGGAACAACCATGCATATTTTATTTTTTTTTAAATCCTATTTATACTCCTGAAAAGATTGTCTTATAAAAGTTATCCCCAAGAAATATTTTGACGCAACAGAGCTGTGTGAGAAAACTGATGCTGACTGCTTTCCTTTTCTTTCCTTGGAGCAGTTGAAATATTTTGCAATGATAATTTTGCTTACGGTCTCCTTTGCTACACCCAGTAAAACACCACAGTCGGGGAGGGATCTGCATCAGGTTGCACATAGTGCAAGCAGTTGCAGCTCCAGCTAGTTTTCACCAGGTGCGAAAATGAAACACATTGTAGTTCTTCAAGCATTCTGTGTTTTACATTTGTAATTAATCTGTACGCACGTTAGCAAAGAGAATGAAATTACTTTGGCGGTGTTCGGTAGAAGTCACCACCGCCAAACGTTGCCAGTGATGATGTGACGAACGGTTTCTGAGGATGAGCCCGGCAGTGATGTTGAGCCGTGTGTTGGTGCGACAGCACGCCGCCACAAGGCAAAGAAAGCGGTGGCGGCACGCTCAGCACTGCTGGCGCTGGCTGTGCAGAACGGCACTCGCTCCGTCCTCTCCGTGCACTCCATCCCAACCTCTCTGCTCCTCCATGGTGACCCTGTGCTGTGGCTCGTGGCAGTGCCTCTGCCACCACAGGCTCAATTCAATATCGCTCATCGGGGCTCGTTCCCAGCAAGGTCCAAACTTGCCCTTTCCTTGTTCCTTCATCCAGAAGCTATGAAGCTCTTTGCAAAGCTGAAGGCTCCTCAGTCATGTACGTAGGCTTATGTAACGTGCTTGGGCTGCTGCAGCTGAGAAAGTTAACTTTTAATTTATTTCAAACATGTTACAACTACCACATACTTGTCTTGAGCTGTAGGAGCTGTTAACACTTCATGGCCTGTAAAACCCTCTCAGTTGCTCCTGGAATCATAACAGAATTACAAGTTGCAAGTGTGCCTACTATCTTCTCTCTCTGTCCTCCTGAGCTGGGGCAGAAGGTCTTGTGTTGATGTTTATTCTGAAGACTTAACAACCAGCTGTGGCTCAGGCTGGAAAGACCTTTTTTTTTTCTTTTTTTTCCCTCCTTTTTTTTTTCTTCCCATCATGTCTTGGGTACTGCTGATTAAGTTTTTATAAGTGAGGAAATTAAAGATGTGTTTGCATATTGGTTTTGAAGTGAGGAGATACTGGAGAATAAATATTTTAAAAATAGCATAAATGCTAGGACTTGACAGAAACACATTCTGTTTAATGGTCTTCTTTCTCCCTTAATCTCTAACTAGTGGACCAGATGAGCAACATTATATTTGCAGTCTTCTTTAGTAGAGTGAAGCCTGAGGAATTCAAAAGGAGCAGTCTTCTAAATGCATCAAAAAGGAGCTTACCCACAATTGACTTACAGAACATAATCAGCATACATACAAACAGGGTCATATAAATGCAAAAAAAAAAAATCCCCCAAGAAACAAACCCACAAAAAAACCCCTAAAACAAAACCCTGATATGTTTTATGTATTTGGTTATTGACTGTAAATTAATTTATTATGATTTCATTTCCATTTTAAATAAAACACCTAAGTGCATAGCAATTCCTGGCAAGACAAGAAAGGCAAATAAAAAGAACTGATTAGCAGGAGGATTTGGGGTTTTTTTATCCACCAAGTTTGTCAAAGCAGGTCAGACTGAGCTCTGCAATCTTCATTGGTATTTTCAGCAGTAAGCTCTCATTATTTGGTGAAAACTAATCTAGATCTCTCCATTTGGCAGTTGTGAGAAGGAGATGAGTAGTCAAGAACATTATCAATCAGCTGGAGCCCAGTTAAGTACTTCCCTGTAATTAAACTTGAACAGCATTAAAAATTGCACACGGTAATTGAGGAGAGGTGATTTCCAGTGTAGTACTTCCAGCCTGTTTGGTGAATATGAACTTTTATGAATATATAAATATTGCTTTGGGGCGTAATGCCCACATATGAGTTGATATGCAGAGAAGGTCACCAGATCTGTCTCTGGTGTAAATCTGCAGCCCTTCTGTGAATTCAGTGGCGATGCACTCATGCAGGGTGACTCAGGACCTTCCCAAGTCCATAAATATGAATGCCATTCTGCATGTTACACCAGCTGTGTAAATCTGAACTATGAATGTTATGACGGTGTATTTATCACTGCCAGACTAAGAAAGCTGTGAAAAAACCAGCCATGGTTGAAAGCAGTTAATGACTTAGCTTAAAGGCAAGATTGTGGCTTACCTTAGTGCAGCTACAGAGGCAGGCGCAGGCTGCGACGCACCTTCTTATTTCTGTCCTTGTTGTCCTCGGTTGTCCCTTCGCTCACACCAACGCAGCTGTGCAACAACTGCAAATATATTTGTGGCTCAGGAGAATTGGAAAGAAGACATGAGGCTGCTTCTCTTTAAATTAATTATTGCCTAAAATACATAAGGCGGGCGGGCGTATGTGAGAGAGAGCTCAGTTCCTCAGGCATTGGTATATTGTTTTTCAAACCAGCCATCTAAAGGATTTTTTTTCTTCTGTATGTGGGCTGAGGGGCACGGGGCAGGGTGGGCTCCCTAGGACATGTGGTTTTCTGAGGAGTTATTGGGTTATATTCTGCATATAGAAAGTACCTTAGAGAGAGAGATGAAGAAGAAATTGGGTGTCACCTACTGAGGCAAGGAAAGCTGAAGAGGCCACATTTTTTCCCCTTAGAGAGCATGTGGAGCTGAAGTGCCTCTGTAGTGGCTGAGGAAATCCACACTTGTGGCTGGAGCATCCGTGTAGGCACCTAATTTTAGTTTCACATATAACCATTCAGTAAAGTGCCAAACCCCTGTTTTTAGGTTGCTGTATTTCACTGCAATAGTTTTGGACATCTGGGCTAAAGGGCATCCATAAATGACTGCGGTGTTTTATGTATGTATCTCTTGTGTGGAATGAATCTTTGCGCCTTGTGGAGGTTATGATTTCAGGCATCACAAATGGTCACTTTCATATTATCTTGTGTCTGGAAATCTGTGTTTCAGCACTAAGCTATCACATTTTGTATTTAAAAAAAAAATAACGTTTTGCCACCAGAGCTAGGTTCAAAATGGCACCATCATCTGAGTGTTAAGGTTGTATCTTTGACTGTCATACGAGATGTAACACTTGTCAAATAACAAAGATGACCCTTAAATATCTTCCAGGTATCTCAGGTCTAAAGGGCAGGTTAAAGTACTGAATAACTCTTAAGAAAAATTTTCTACTTACTGAAACAATCAACCTACTATCAGAACAACCTACAGACAGAACAAAAGCAAACCCTGGGAAAAGATGCTACTTCTGTTCTTTTTGTTAAAAATAAATCCAAGACACGCGCTTTTGTCTTGGCAGGTTTATTTCAAGAGTAATACCCTGCTGTCATTGTGCTTGCTATCCATAAAAAAAAAAGAAAGGCAAATTAAGTGACAGACAAAAGAGAAATGTTAATTAGAAAAGTTCTATTTATATATATCACGTTTAACTTGTAGGATTGCTAAATATTTTCAGACTAACAGACCCTGATCCTGCAAATATTGTGGTGTCTGACTTGCAGAATGAACAACAATGTGTTTACAAATACCCTTAATCATAGGCAGGCAGAGATTATATTCCTTTAATATTTTTATGAGGAAAGCATTTTAGATTCTTGGTGTGTTTTTTTTTTCCCCTATGGTAAATATAAGCTTTGCAGTATAACAAGGATCGTTTTCCCCTTGGTCATAAGTAAATATTGTTCTTATACAGTATGTGTCTTTGCTTGCGGGGTCATGGAGGAGAGGAAAGGGTGCTGAGCTACAATGCAACAATTGGAACATTCGGCAGAAAACTATTAATGCGGAGAATAATAATATCTAGCCCTAGGTATTCGTAAATTATACACAAGCAATTTACATATAATTTATGATTCTTAGTCTCATGTTATCACAAAAATTGCAGTTGTGATTGTAGAAATACGGCAGTTGTATTGGTGGAAAAGGGAGATATTTTTATATATATATATATAGTCCATATATATATAGTCCATTTGAACTAAGTTGCTGTGCAGTTTCTTGCCCCTCCTCATCTTGGTTGCAGGTGAACATTTTTGCCCCACCAGTGTTTTTCCAGTACGAGCACATGGGAGGCCTCTTCTCAGAACTGTTGTATATCCATAACTTCACAGTATTCTTTTCCTGCTGGGTTGTTTCCCTTTGAATTGGTCATTGGTGGGTGCTGCTCCTTCATCAGGAGATTGCTTTTGAATTGCATGTGTCATCTATTAGCCACACTTCACATTTTCCCCCCCTTCTCATCCCAGATGATCACAGAGAGAAAAAGATAGGAGCTGTACTCTAGTACAGGTGTTTTCCCAAGGAGGTTTGTGTGGTGGAGGTGAGCGTGCATGGTTGTATATCCTAAGGCTGGGGCTGGTTGCTACACCTTCTCTCCTGGTGCCAGCTTTGAGGGTTTTCAGGCTTTGTTGCCTGGCTCTGGTCATCCCTGCTTTGGGAATTTGATGTCTCTCCCCTTAGTCCTGAAATATTTTGAACCTTCATGGCTGTGAGATGTGTTTCTCGCTCTCCTTGCCTGTACTCCAGCATCCCAAACTCTTTTTCTCATGGGTCAGAAAGGTCTGTGCAGCCATAAGAAGGAGTAAGCTGCATTTTTTTGAATTGCTGTGGGGGTACGCATGCTATCTGGTGATGCCAGTGAGCGTCCTGCACTGTCATCCACACTGGCTGACATTTAGCATTAGTGATTTAGACCCTTACGGAGGATGACAGAGTGAGACAAGTTAGATACTCAAACATGCAAGCTTATTCTGATTTAAGTTGAAGGTTACAGTTTAACATGTAAAGAGATCAAATCCAAGTGATTGGTCTTGAATGGATGTCCCTGTAGATGTTTTTGTAAGCAAAGAAACAAAAACTGAAGTGGAGATACGAAGTTAATACCTATTAAATACTTTGAAAATGGGATGTTTGGTGTATGTAACAAAGCTGCATATTGGAGCTTTAAGCCTATAGATAAGGACTAAAGCATCTGTTAGTGCTGCCATTACTGTTCGTGAGCTCTGGCTTAGCACCCATCCTAGCAAACCTCCTCACGCAAAATCGCATTGTAAGAGGATGCTTCAGTTTTGCCCTTGCGTCTTTCAATTGATACCACACTCCTTGGTCAAGACATGTCAGAGAGAACTGTGTGCTAATAGCTAACTGCTTTTCACTTTAGGATTATTTTTTGCAAGCCTGAAATGTCGGCGTTGTGTTAAGACACATTCCACTGGAGGCGTGTCATGACTGTTCCTAGCCTGGGGTTGATTCCTCCTCAGGAGTTTGCCAGGACTAAGATACAGATATTGCTGCGGGCAATTAAGAGCCGGTATCATGCCATAAATTCAGTTTTTGTATCTTGGAGGACTATGTCTGGGATCAGAGTTGCCCTAACTGTCTTTTCATTGTAGATTTTTTTTTTCCTCAGGTAGAAAAAAAAGATGTTTTATACTTAGTGTTGAGAAAACTGCTGACAAATTAGCTTTGTTGAAAATCCAGACTAAATACTCAAGTTAGATGTTTCTGGCATGACATCCAAAACTCAGTGCGTCAGGACAAGTTGCTTCATTGTAAAACTTCCTGCTATAGACGAGGGGAACTCTTTGGGCTACTCCGTTTACTTTCATACAATTTTTCCAGGTTCCACATAATCCAGCGATTAAGACTTTGGCTTAATCATTTTGTGAAAGCTTTAGCATTCTGCCCTGGATTGCTCATAAAAATCTTATAAAAACTTACCCTTATGTTAATTAAAATCTTACAAAAATAATGTCTCGTGGTTAGACTGACTCATGACACTTATTCTGGGATGTGTTTTACTGGGGTTGGCTCTTATAAGAATCAAAACAACCAAAGAGGTTAAGAACTGCTGCTGATGTGCCTAATTAAGAGGCTAATTGCATGAATAACAGGTGCTTTCCATTTTCAGGGGCCTTTAAGAACAAACTTTGGAATGTTTTGTGTGTGTGTGTGCATGTTTGAGAAGGCTATTGGAGGGCATCTGTTTCACCTTGCAAGGCAGCTGGAGACCAAGAGGGGAGTTCACCTGCTGAGTGCTCCGGAGCGGTCCGGTGCTTGGATCAGGGAGACCCTGCCCATCCCAAAGACACTGTCAGTGAGGTGACACAGGAGTGGTGGTTACTGTGCTGTAAAATCCTGAATGGATTTTGTACTTGTACTACTTGCCACAAAAAAGCTCAGCATGATTGGTGCTCACCTTCACACCTGTGGATGACCTCACCTAATTTAGCTCAGAATAAAATAGATGTCATTTATCTTGCCTGTGTTTTACAGTGACCTACAAGGCACTAGGCTGAACGAGTACACTGGTTTTTAATCAGTCTGTGTATCAGGAATATATTGTTATTAATATACAGTCTGAGAAGTTCTGAACACAGAGTTCTCCTGCCTTGGATGGTAGTTATAAGATGCTAACCACGGCTATGGTGTTCAAACTATACACACCATAAACTAGAGGGAGACAGAGCTGTATTGGTTTGGATCCTTTTTTGTTACAACAAAAGAAATATCTGAAATGAAACCAGTTCTGACAGCCTTGGAAGCTCATATTGTTATTAATGGTCTCTTTGGCAATAGAAGCAGAGCGTAGTGTGCCAGATGCACCGTGGCCATGGAGGAGGACACAGGTCTGGACTTGTAAAGGTGACAGAAAGGTGCATGGGAGGTTACTGGTGAAAGGGAAAAAACACAGCCTAAAAGCTCAGCTGCTCCAGTCTGGCCAGTTTAATTTTAGCTTTGGTTTCAGTCTCTGTGTTAAAAAATGCATCTATCTCCTTATTACTCTGTTCAGTTACTCAGGACATACCCATCTCAAGAGTTTCTATTCTTATTTATCATCTTGCCCTCCAAGTTTGTTTACTCTGTGTTTACGTCTCCTGCCAAGAATTGAAGACTGCAGAAATTAAAAATGGCCTTGAAATAGAACTGAAATCATACAGGCCCTTTCCTCCAAAGTACTTGGGAGAGGTGAAGCTGATACTTGCATGATTGGTCTGAATTTAAATGTGGGCATCTGTTGATTCGGGAGTTTCTATGGGGATGAAGCTAAAACAGAAACTAAGATACTTTTTTTTTTAAAAAAAAACAACAAACCACAAAACCTTTATCTTATAAATGTGTAAAGTTTAGTGAAACAGTAAGAAGTTTAGTTTTCAGAGTCAATAGTCTAATAATGATGGTAGGGGATACTTGCTGTTGTAGCAAAAATAAGGTGGTGTCCTTGTATTGTGTACATTTAAATGCAAGTGTTTACTTTTAACTGTCATTTTCCCATTATATGAAGGGGAATGCCAATGCTTTGTACTCACTACAAACCATGTAAAGAGAAACAAAAAAGTCTAGTCATCAGAACAAGTAAAGGCAGTTTCTCTTTACAGTGTTTATTGCAGCTTTCTTTTTTCTTTTTCTTCCCTCCCCTCGCTCTTTGATAAGAATCCCAGTGGGGAGAGCATAGCATTTGCTGTCTAGGCCAAGGACAAAAGGGGTGAATATTATAGTGCTGTTGCTTGTGTGCCCATCTCTTCAGCTTGTAACTGAACCCTTAAGTTATCTCTTCTGAGCCTGCTTTTGAACCGTTACTGACTTGTTTCTTCTGGTAGACTAGTTATTAGCATGAATAAGGGCTGCTTGTTCCAACCTAGTTGCAGATTGACATCTTGGTGCTAGGTGACCCACCTTTTCATTCTTCTTTTTTTTTTTCTCCTCGGTTTTTGTTTTTTTTTTTTGATTTAAAATACTGTCAGTATCACAAGCAGTTGTTTCATTCAGCCTCACCCCCTCTTTGGTAGAAATGGCAGAGGCAAACCTTCGACATGTTCCTGTGTCTCATTACAGCAACCCCAGCACTGTTATGCAGCAGCAGACAGTATGTTGCTCCTACCGCACAGCATCATCTATACTGCAGCACTTAGTTTGACATGTCACGACAATAAACCACCTCTATGTATCATCACTTCTTTACTTTTGCGAAGATGGTCAAAACCAGAATGTGAGTGAGCTCTGTATGCAAAGTGTTTAGAGCCAAGCAACTGTTATCGCCTTCCTTTTGTAATTTGGAAATGGAGACACAGAGGGAAAAATCATGCATCTGTACTTGTGTTAAATCTCCTCCACCAACAGTCATATTCCTCATGCATTAGAATATTTTGTAGCCTATGTCAAAGACACCCATGTTATGCTCCTAGTTTGTGTCAGTTGTCCAAACAATTGTCTGCCGGCTTGTCTTCCCTTCTGGAATTGCTTCCTCTGGGCAGTGGAGAAAGGAGATGGAGCTGGGAACAGGTTTGTCTTCTTCCTAAGGATGAGCAGCCATTCTGGGGTTGAGGCAGATAATTTCCAGTAGTTGACATAAAGAGGTGATGGCACAGAAGGCTGGTGATTCTGGAAGGGGGTTAGTGGCGATTGTCAGCATAGACAGGACCCGAGTTTCTCACCTGGAGTAGTGCAAAGAGAAATGAAGCTGTTTCCCACAACTGGTGTGCTGGCACAATCTTTTGTTCGTGTGTATTTGTGCAGCATGTCTATGCTTGGCTTTTGTGTTGCTGAACATTAGCCCAGGCACAATTCGCTTTGTATCAATAACGATTTCAGCTGAATGGGTGGTGGAACATTCCTTTATTGGGAAGGAAAGACACTGTTCTCCTTCAAATGGGCACAGTAGGCATTACAAACTCATAGGCTGTCATGGCAACATTAAGAGTCTTCCCAGGTAAGCCGGGCAATTCTTCAGGCACTGGCAGGAGCAGCCCTGCTAAATAGTCAGGACTTTTGGTTACTACTGGAGTCTTGCACTCAGCCTTTTGCAGCCTTTGCCTAAATGAGGACTTTCATAGAATCATAAAATGCCATAGGCTGGAAGGGACCTTAGAGATCATCTAGTCCAACCTCCCTGTCATGGGCAGGGACGCCTCTCAACTAGATCAGGCTACTCAAGGCTCCGTCCAACTTGGACTTTCGTGGGACTCAAGATGATGGAGGAGTTTGGAGGCTGTGGAACAAAACATTGTAGATGAACATTACTCAGTTCTTCATGGGGCAATTTTCTTATGTGTTCATTTGCATTTAAAATTGGAGTTGAAAATAAGGCTTTTAGAAACTTTTAATTTCTATTTAATTATGAGAATTTAACTTCGGGGTCTCTATCTGATTTAAAAGAATAATTAAAATTAAGTATGGCTGGAGTGATTTTTCACAGTTTTTCTGCCTGTCCTTTAGGACTTAAAGTAATAGTAAATTATTTGTGGCTGGGGGTGATCTATATGTAAATTCCATTAAGAATGAAATTTTGTTATAGAGAAATTCAGATTATGAAAATGACATTGCTGCCTTGAACGTCACTAGCTAATAAATGCATTGGTTGTTACCATTACTTCTCCTAATGTCCTCAATTAAAATGATTTAAAATAGTACAATAGATAAGCAAGATCAATTAATTTTATAAGATGATCAAAGGAATGTAGTTCTGCATTGTAAACGCTCTAAATGTGATAATGGCTTTATCAGGCGGGAAAATAATTTGAAGTAGCTTAAACCTTATTCATTTTAGCTCAAGGGGCTTTTATTTGTAGCTAATCAAATGGTCTTTTGTATTTGCTAAGGTAGAATTTTCAGATCCTGTGCATTAATTTCACAGAGTGAATTTCAGACATTTCTGAAAGTCACCAAAAATAATTCTCGGAGGGCTGTGATCTCAGAGGAGCCCATATAATAGAAGAGAGCTTGATTATATTGATGTTCCTGAACAGGAATAAGTTGTTTGCATTTGCAGTTTTTGGGAATATTATTTTAGATTGTTTTGCTCCGTAAAGCATCAATCAGGACACTGTGCCCAGGTTTAACTTCCCTGTGACAGATGTTTTACATAAATGGTTAATGATATGGAATTTCTCAAGTATTTCCTGTTAAGCCTGTAGATTTGGAATTGAAATATCTGGACAGTATGCTGAGAATACATTTGCTGATGACACTGGCTTTGAAACCGTGGATGAGGGAAGTGTCAGATTGGTTAACATAAGGGGGAGAGAGGTTCACAACCCTGGGAGACTTGCTCCTTCATTTCTTTAATGACCATCTGTTTGCTGTTAGCCAAATCACTTTGTCCCTGGTGTGCCTCATCTTACCCACTAAAAAAAATTTTGACTAGAAGAAAGTGCATGACAGGTATAAAAAAATTTACCTAGATCATCTAAGGCACCAAGAACCACTAGAAGATGGCAACAGGCAGTGTCCATCTTCCTGTGCTTGGATACTGTGGGGTCTTGCTTTATAGGCCATTGTTGAGAAGCCTCCGGTGGAAATATTTTTGCAAGTCTGTCACCTGTGTAATAACAACCCTTTATATTGTGTCATCTGCCCAGATTTCATCAAGGATTGTCAAGCACTGGAACAGGCTGCCCAGGGAAGTGGTGGAGTCACCATCCCTGGAGGTATTTAAAAGACGTGGCACTTGGTGGGCTGGTTTAGTGGTAGACTTGGCAGTGTTAGGTTAAAGATTGGATTTGATGATCTTAAGGGCCTTTTCCAACCTCACTAATTCTATAATCTTTCTAATGTCTGATAAAAGGCCCTAGAGGGGAGCAGATAAAGTCTATGTGGTGGAAGTGTGGTACTTTCTCTTCATAGGACATAGATAGAGGAAGCATCTGAGGAGAGAGAGAGGAGCAGCCTGTTCTGCTCAGTCTGTTAGAGGATGTTTTCATTTTGATAATTTGCACTTCAGAATCCGGCTGAACGCATGGGCTGTGCTTTGATATGTGTCACATTTTTCAGTTGCCGGAATGGGTTTCATGCATGTTTGGCATCTGCCTTTGTCTAGATTTATCTGTGATAAAGCATTCTGCAAAACATTTACATGGATTTATTAAAAAAATTAAAAATCCCCAAAACAAACCCCAAAACATTCAATGTCCTCTTGGGAGCGTAGAAAAGAGAAATAGGAAAAGGTGGTTGGGAAAGAACATGGCTCAGATGGCATGGGAAATCCATTGCATGTTGGGGCAAAACCAGGTCAACGGGAAATGTAGGGTGGAGGATGAGGGCCAGAGGTGCAGGGAAGTGAGGTTATGTAGAAAGTATATCCTCAGCACAGGGTGCTGGGAAAGAGGGAGGAGAATGACAGAGCTAGCATCAAATGAGAAGAGGGAGAGGAGCACAGGCTGTGTGAACCTGAACACAAAATATCTGGCAGGAGGAACAGAAAGAGAAAATATGTTGATGTGGTTGTGGAGGAACACAAGTAATCATTGGTTGTATATGCATTCCACTGTGAAAACAGGAATCGTGCAATTGTTATAACACTTCTGTATCTTGGATCCACTTCTGAATTACAATAGATATAAAAGAACTTTATCTATAGAAGTAGAGTAATTTTATTAAAAGGAAGTCTACAGAAAACAGAACAGCTCTTCTCAGAGTCAAGGGCAAAGCCTGGATTAAAATCTGTATCTCAAAGTTCAGGATCAGAAGACTGAAGGAAAGACCAAATGCCACAACATGATGTAATCCTCTATTTGTCAAGCTTCACTTTAACCTCAGGTTGGTTTCTTGTGCTCCAGCCCCTCCATTGGCAGCTGATTCAGGGTCTCACTTCTTTGCTAGTTAACGACCTTCTTCTAATTTCCCATTTCCTGACATTTCTAATTGCTGATTTGTAGTTAGTGCTTTCAATTAAATGATTCTTTTTGCTTCCTAGAGCCCTATTGCTGCCTACCCCATCTTCCCCACTGGTATTTACAGATGTTATCCACCTGCTTTGTTTTGGTAGGCTATAAAAAAGGCAAATCTTACTCGTGTCCTCTGATGGTGGGCTCTTTTCTTGACCTTCAGCTGCTCTGCTTTGAGACCGTCTCTCCAGAACATGAGTGGCCAGCTTGGCACTCTGTGTTGTTGTGCCCGTACATCAAGGTCTGTACATTGCTATCTCTGTCAAAGGTACCTTTCTTTACACAGTGTCGAATCATATTTGGAATCTACAGATTTTCTGCTTTGTCTTTTGCCTTGATGTGGTCAGTAGGAATGCTTATGCAAGCTATGATGCGCATAGCATCATAAAAGCTTTATACCACTATGTTCTTTTTTTTTTTTTATGATCACAGTTATATTCAATGGCTATGACTGCTTTCTAAACAAACAAAAAATGTTGCCATTGGTGCAGTGTTTTTTGCTATAATATCACAGTAACTTTCCCAACATTTTAATGTCTTGCAAAGTAATTTTAGGTAGGGCTAAGCACATAGCAGGTATGGAATTGATTTCCAACGAAGAAAACCTGTGGTCATGCTCTCAGGCTCTCTGTTGCAGTGAGGTATAACTGAGAATATGGTTTCATGTGCTTATGTTGGCCTGGACCGTGGTTGGGTCGGCAGTCATCTGTAGTTTATACTAGGACTTTGCTTGTTTTTAATTTATTCTGGGTGGGGTCTTGCATTATTTCAGCTGAAGCCTCAGCCATAATGGGCAAAGTGCTGGGAAGCACTTTCTGTGCCTCTACATGCAATGCTAAATCTTTTCCTCGTTTGTTTGTTGTTTGGTTTTTTTTCCTAGTGCTCTTCTTAATATGGAATTAATAATTTTTACTTGTGTATATATTTCTCATCTCTAATATTTTGCAGTTGTCTCCAAGTTTTTGTGCATGCTCTCTGTTCTTTCATTTTTGTTGTTACTGAAATAATTGAGCAAAACTAGGACCAGGGCAGAAATCTCCCTGGGATCAAACATAAAGCTAACCCAATAACCACCATTTCTTTTAGTCAGCTCTGTACCAACACTCCAATATTTTAATTTGAACTGTTTCCTGAGGTTTTGTTGCAATGCGTTTTCAGAAGTGAATGCTCTGGTAGAGCTAGATTACCTGTGTCTTGTTCTCCCAGCATCTAAGAAGCTAGAGGTCAGTCAAAGTAGAAATTTTTTTGTGGCCTTATTGATTCAAAATGAAGATAATGGTTGGACTCAGTGATCTGAAGGGTCTTTCCCAACTTAAATGATTCTGTGATTCTGCATCTAGCTTTGTATTTTGTCTTCCAAGAGTAGCCATAAGCAGTTGAGAAGTAACACTAGGATGAACAACGTTACGTCCTCTAATTCTCTAAAATCTTTCAGCTGAAGGAAGACCCTGGTTGTACTCGTGAGCTTCGTGCATGATCTCCTAGATACTTGGTTTTCTTTTTTGACTGCTACAGAGCACTGCTACAGGATGGCATTTTTGTAGATTTAACTACCGAGTTCTCACTCCTGAGAACTACGGGTCAGAGTAGTTTCATACTGTTTTTTCTTGAGAATCCCAGACTGTTGTGTGTTTTTTTTCTCATTGCTTTTATTGCTTCAGTGTTTTGAACATGGTCGTTCATGTGATTGCTAGCAAAGTATTAGACCTAGACTAACTGATTTACAGTTTTCTAAGTCGTAGAATCATAGAATGTGTTGGGCTGGAAGGGACCTTTAAAGGTCATCTAGTCCAAACCCGCCCTGCAATGAGCAGAGACTTCTTTAACTAGATTATGTTGCTCAGAGACCCATCAAGCCTGACCTTGAATATGTCCAAGGATGGAGCCCTCACCACCTCTCCGGGCAACTTGTTGCAGTGTTTCACCACCCTCATTGCAAAGTACTTTCTTCTAACATCTAACCTAAATCTACCCAGCTCTAGTTTAAAACCATTGCCCCTCGTCCTATCACTACAGACTGTTGTGAACAGCCCCTCCCCAGCTTTCCTGTAGCCCCTTCAGGTATGGGAAGGCCACTTTAAAGTCTCCCTGGAGCCTTCTCTTCTCCAGGCTGAACAGATCCAGCTCTCTCAGCCTGTCCTAGTAGGAGAGATGCTCCAGCCCTCTGATCACATTTATGTCCCTCCTCTGGATCCGCTCCAACAGGTCCATGTCCTTCTTGCATTGAGCCTCCACAGCTGGATGCAGTACTCAAGTCCTAGATATAAATTTCTTTATCCAATATTAGTGGTTTAAGTGAAAACCTTCAAAACATAAAACGAGCACACTTCATGCAAACATCTGCCTGAGTATGAAGAGAGACAGAAATAGCTCCAGTATGTGAACTGGTCTTAATGAGTGAGATCAGTATCAGGTCCCAAACGTGTGCTTATTTCTTAAAATGAGAAGGTATCATTTGGTGTGCAGGTCAGAGAAGGGGAGAAATGTAGGGGAAATGAGGATATGAAGTGTGGGCAGATGGGAAACGTATGCATTCTTGCAGCACATAAAGTATGCAACATGAGGAACAAGCCAGTTAGGATTTTGCTTTTCTAGTTTGCTTAAAGAGAAAAGTCTCGTTTTTCCTGTTGCTCTCCAAGATGTTACTATAACTATATGCTACTTAAGGGTCACACACACACAAGTACGTACATCGGAAAAAGTTGTATGCGTTTTTAAGCATATATCCATATGGTAAACAAAACCATTCAAGAAAAAATACTTGCTAATAATGGATTGTTACAATCTTTGCAAGGTGCCTGACAGATTATCTTCGTAACACAACCCAACAAGAATTAAAATTTAGATCAAGAGGACGAGGTATTGTATTGAAATTGTTTGCTACGTGTGCTTGCATTCAAATTAAGCCCTCTAATACAGTGACCAAATGAAATAAGCTTGGGTCAGTCACAGAACTCCAGTATGTGTTTGAGCTGAAATACTGCACTTCATCTGCAGTTTAATTCCATTTGTGCTATTACATAATTAAATTGAGACTTGAATCACGCGTTTTAAAAGATTATGTGACCATATGCATCTTGAACAAGGGCCAACTTTTGAAATAGTGCTCTTTTCACAGTATCTTTCTGTTGGTTTTGCTGAGAGTTGTTTTTTTTTAATTGAGGTTTTTTTTTGGGGGGGGGGGGTTTTGGTTTGTTTCAGGTTTTTTAAAATCAGAACTGAATGTTGCCAACAGTTAATGAATTGATATGATCTAAGCCTGGAGTAGTATATAGTTCAAAATCAGGTTTGGGAAAAAGGAGAAGGAGTGGAGGGAGGGACTAGCAGAAAACCCCTGTGAAGCCCAAAATGCGTAAAGCATGAAATAATGATGTCCCCACTCATACAGGAATGTAAACTGGAACTGCAGAATGTGCTTTTATCAAATCATACTCTTAATTAGGTTTTAGTGGAATGCTTTATAGTCAAGGTTTTGTTGAATAATTTAATTAGGCACCAGTACACCTGATTTTCAGACTAAGCGAAATTATACTGCATGAGATAATCAGAAAGCACGAGCAGCTGACTTTTACATACTTCTATAAAGACAAATGCTTTTCGGGAATTAAAAAATAATCCCCTCCAACCAAGTAACCTCTCCATATTTTACTTTTTTTCTTTACAAAAGAACTTCATGTAGTTTCTGGAGAAACCTGGTTTGGTAAATTGTGACACCTGACCCAAGGGAAGCAAGCCAGGGACAATTCAGAGCTGGGTGGTGAAGCTGAACTCTTGCCACAACAAATTGTGATAGAGGAGTTGTGGCTGATGGTGAAAATTCCTTGAATTCAGGTTAATTTTGTTAATTCACCATCCTGAGTTCCCAAAGTTTCAGTGCTACCCAGCTTGAGCCTGATGTCTAGCCTGTGTATTGCTTGTAACTCAAACCCTGAGCTCTACCTGAAACCTTATCCAGCTCCAAATCAAAATCAGAATAGAAGTGGTGGTGTTTGTGAGGATTCTGAGACAGACTTAGTGAGGAGCTAGAGTATGTCACCCCATAATAATATGCTAACAGAAGTCAATATTGCCAAGCAAGTAAGGTGCATTAGACATTGTTCTGTTTTGTTGTGGCTGCTCTTTTTTTTTTTTTTTGACCAGAAAAAACTTTCAGCCAGGTGTGTCTTTCTTCCCAGGCATGTTCACATAGAACTGGAGCTTGTAATGTTTTAATATAACCAAATATATGCCCCAAACCATGGGGCCACTCAGTGCAGAACAGATGATACCATGGCTTCTGGGAGCAAGGATTGCTTTGGATTTCCAGTACTGCTGTGGCCAACAAATGCAAGAGCTTTGGCCACTTTAACAACTTGCTGCTTGGCAGTTATAAAAATGGAAGATTTCATGAAAGAGGCTTCTTTTCTGCATTTCACTTTTGCCATAAACATGACCCTATATCTGCACAGGTTCGTGCACGAGCGTTTGAACAGATCCTGAGAAGGTCAGGAGAATAGTGCTTGGTGGGAGGCAGGGGGAGGAACCGCCTTTCTTTGTGGGGCTGCTTATTTGTGACCCTGTAATATCACAGTGAACTCAAGCA
Source organism: Apaloderma vittatum (assembly GCF_000703405.1). NCBI lineage: Eukaryota > Metazoa > Chordata > Aves > Trogoniformes > Trogonidae > Apaloderma > Apaloderma vittatum. The sequence goes on along the minus strand of NW_009697245.1, from coordinate 79,507 downwards.
CAGTTATGGAAGTGTCTTTTATTCATTTCACATGTCCTGTATATGTATCCTGTAGACTTTGACCAATTGTGTCATTCCACCTTCCAGGAAGCTTTCTTATGCAGAAATGTATTACAAGTGTGTGGGGTGTTCTGCTTAGTTTAAATATTTTAATATTTCTTGGAATGAAAAGTAATGCATAGGCAAAACCATGTGATGTATTGTATTTTTGATTTCCAGAAACTGGATTGTTACCAATAATCTGCATGTAGTTGAAAGGGAAGGTCTCTATTGTTCAGAGAAATCTTGGATTTGAATGTGGCCTTAGCTGAACTGTACAAAAATGCAGTTCCACAGATCCTCTGTTTATTGCCTGTAACGCTGCTTCATTTAATGGCCCTCATTTATAGGATTTATGTTTCTCTGAAATACTAGAGCAGCTCTGCAGGAGGCAAGATCTGAGCTAGCCAGGTAATGTTTACTATTATCTTCATGGAAGTCTCCTAAAGAAGGAGGGAATGACCCTTTCCACAGGTGCAGTTCACTCCCAGTGGGGGAACACAACAGGTTAGTGCGATATGAGGGCACCAGGAGCCCCAGTTATGGGGTGCTCTGCTCCCACACCCTCCCTAGGGATAGTGAACTGAAGAGGATTGTCCCTGGATCCTTTCTACGTAACTGCAGGTTCTACACTGAGGTGTGTGTTTAAGAAGTTAAGTCTCCTTGGTACTTTCTCCAATTAATGAGTGAATGTTAGAAATGCAGAAAGGTGGTTAGAGATCGTTTCATGTGCTGGGCGTACCAGTCCGTGGGGGGCGGTGGGGTGTGCACGAGAGCTGCAGACCTTATTGCAAGGCTGGGGGCTCCTCCCACTTGCCACTGAAACTTTGGCTTTTCTCCTGATTTTATATGGATTTGTTTCCATAATTTGATTTCACCAAATTTGAGTGATTAAGTGATTATTATTACTGCTTGCAGCTTAAAAAAAATCCACTGAAAGAGCTTTATTTAAAGTGACTACAAATTCTGATGAGCCATTCTATACAGTGCAAAAGGAATGATACATTCATGAATAAAACAAGACATCATATCACTGAAAATTAGAACATATTTGGGGTAGTTATATATTTAATCTTACTATGGGAGAAGTAAGAAGCCTTCATTGTTATGGCTGGAATGAGTATTAATTTACTTTACTCACAAGTAGAAAGCTTTCTGCGACTAAGTGTACAAACAAGGTGAACTATTTCTGTTGTAGTACTTCAAATTGGCATCACCGATTGATGATTGTGCTGCTCTCCAGAGTGTTGGTAGTCTCCAGTCTGGTGACCCAGCTGATGCTGCAAATGAGGCAACAGCATGGGCCGAGCTCACAGCTGCAGGTTCTTCATTAGCCTGCACAAAGCTTCTACCCTCAGTGGAGAAGGCAAATGATGAGGTAGTTGAAGTTTTTTCCTAAAAATATGTATCCCTAATAAATCACAATTCAGTACTATAATACTTGTTATAGATACTGCAAGCCCGTATTTATTTTTAATTCACCTGTCCTTTCTCTCCTGAGAAGTATTAGTCAAAGAAAGTCTCCTAACTTAAAGTGCTTTGGTTATTGCTAGAATGCCATCCTGTTCTGGTTCAGCTGTTGGTTTGTGTGTTGTTTCTGCTTAATTTGGCACATAAAAAAAAAAAGTCCAATTACAATTTCATTAGTCTTTTTCAAGGTTGTTCTTGTGTGCATTTGATAGTCTTGAGCATCTTATAAACTGGTGCAGCTGAGTCATACTCTAGGTTATTACTAAAGTTTCATTTCATTTTCAACATTTTTGTGTTATATTTAATACAAAAAGCCATGGCATTTTCCCAAGCTTTCACAGAGGTAGTTAGATTTCAGAGGTTTATCTAGTCATTATCGGTCTTTAAATACAGTCATCATCATAAACGCCCCTCTGCTTCCGTTTACTCTGCAGAGGTCAAAAGATGAGGTTGGTTTATGAGCTTATTCTGCCATGTGTCACTATCGGCAGCACAATAGAACAGCAGGATGGAGAGGCAGCTCTCACCTCTCCATTTATTACTCTTGTCAACTTGGAAAGGATTTTTTACCTTGTGAAAGGCCCATCAGCAATGAATCAGTGAAGTGAAGACGACAGTTGATTTGTGAATTCAGATTATATAAAGTGACTAGGCTTCAGTGGACTGTGTAGATAAAGCAACTGTCATGATAAGGTGGCATGTGCAATTCCACAAAACCAAATTTATTGCACATTTGAGGAAATCATCCTATTTTAAAATGCCATAAATTTGAAATTGAATATAAGTTATACCCTTGAATTTTGATTTATATTTTGAATATTTTTAATGTGATGCTAAGTAGCATAAATTCAATGCTTGGAGTTTATGCATTCCTTTTTTTAAGGGTCATTTTGCCTTTTCTTCTGAATATG